>NC_047507.1:2079670-2214670 GCF_902827115.2 Pseudochaenichthys georgianus | reverse complement strand
ATTGCTTTAAATGACATTTTAAAATGAATTAATTTCACTATTTGTGCACCTAGAGTCATACACATTACATTTAAACTATCCACAATATAAATACAGTAAGAACGTTTTTTAAAACATTGCAATATTAAATCGTTCCACAAGAACCACTTACTATCAGCTGCAGCGACAGATTCTCACCTGCTGACTCTCTGAATCCTCCAGCTGCCAGTCAACTCCTTTATAATGTGTGCGTGTGTGTGTGTGTGTGTGTGCGTGCGTGCGTGTGTGTGTGTGTGTGAGTGAGTGTGTGTGTGAGGAGCATTGTGAACTTTTGATCATTAAAGTTAGTGAGGATGTTCCCCTGTATTAATTTGCATTAATTTACCGACTTTGAAATTAAAATGTTTTGATGCATTCAGGATTATATTTACATTTGATTTAAAGTGTGTGTGTGTGTGTGTGTGTGTGTGTGTGTGTGTGTGTGTGTGTGTGTGTGTGTGTCTGGGCTTGGGCTGTTGTTAAGGTTTTGGCAACACAATATTTGTATTGCACTTAACATTGAATTAAACAGAGCACTTCTTCCACTTCCAGACTTGCAAAGAACCTGAATAACATTTCCTTTTATTTCTTCCACAATATAATGTAGAGCTGATCCTGCTGAACAAAAAGTGTAAGTATGATAAACCACCCCCTGTGTGTTATGTAGCTTTGTAAACGGTCTACAGAGTCACACACCCTCAAAGTACACCCTATAGCGAGTACAACTCTAACACAGAAAATACCTGTCTATGCTGCCCCAGAACGCCTCGTTGGACATTGTTCTTTTTAAAAAAAATTCTTCCGGGAACCAAGTGACGTAACGACGACCAAATGGACCAACTGGTCCAAATGGACCAATCCGTGGAGCTCCTCACACAAACCAGGATCCCTTGGCGTCACTATCAAACGCAGTGAGGGGACCTTTAGCGTCGATTTTCAACTATCAGGGAGTCCCATTGACTTGCATAGAGCTTTTCTCAGCCGCAGCTGCGTTGACCAATCACGTGTGTCTGCTCAGGCTGAGTTTTGTGGTGTCTCGCAGACCCCACGCAGCAACCAGGAAACGACACCAGTAATACAGCTCACACTGTCGGCTCCTCGAGTCTCAAAGGACGGAGCAGCTAGCAGAACTGACAACCGATAATCAGTTTTACATCAATTCCTCACAATGACTCCTCTCACATGGAACATTTTACGAAAAGGGCAGAGGAAACGTGAGTGACACAGTATATAGGGGGGCAAGTCCTCACAACGAAAAACTCCTGAGCACAGCGACCACACTTCAGAGGTTCCGCCCACTGATCTCCGCAACCTGATCTCACCAGAATGCTTGACTCCACCACGACTCCTTAACACCGCATTGCGTGGTGGACTCACAAACTTTGTTACATTTACGTGTCTGCACCACGCAAACAACCCCAATGTAAAGTGAATGAGGCTCTTTTGTCGTGGTGCACACACGCATTTCTACAACGTCCTGCAGTGAGCTTTTATTCTATAAAACGTTTTTAAAATCTACCTTATAGCTTGTAGTAACTTGCGGGAGGCTTCTTTTATTTTATTTGTATTCATAATAATTTTTATTTTTCGTCAGAATGTATTATGGTGCATTAGTTACGAATTTTTGTTCTCAAAAAACAGTGCATTGTGTGTAATACAACTGTGATTTTTATTAAATTAGTTAGTTTTTAAGGAAGGCCAGAGCTTCAGCTGTGTCAAATAGATTGTTCCCTTTAGTTAACGTTTTTTAAAAGAACATTATATTCTGATTTGATCCTGTCCCCTTTATTGTATTACGGAGAGCAATGTGAGCGTCCATTCCCATTGGATAACGGAGGATTTTACACCCGGAAGTAAGTATTCTCTTTACTGTCGATTGATTTTACAGTGCTATCTGCACTACTCATCAACTCAAAAACACCAGATTATCCTTGTTGATTACACAACATTGATTGGTTTAAATTGTGTACAATGCTTTTGTAATTTTCCTCTTCGATTCGGAGAAACAAATATGTGTTCAGTTTAGGATGGCCGAAGACACCACACTACCCAGAATCCTCAGCTATCGTTTGGGACTACACCATGTGCTTTGCTTGACAAACCCCGTGATTTGTCCTCAAGCTCTGTGATTGGATGTTGGAGTGGCAGTGCGCGAAGTTTACGCTGAGTGACAAACAGCATTTTGAAATGGAATGAAACCCATCGACGGCACACTATTCAAAACGGAATCGAACATCTCCTACCCCCCGCCTCCCCTCCTTAGGTCACAGGCTCCTCCAACAGTGCAACACAATAAAACAGATACACAGAAAAAATAATGCAAGTCAATACAAAAAGAAAAATAGTCAAATAGTAAAAAGTGAAATAGTGCAATAAGAGTCTTGGTGATTGGAATATGATATATTAGACAAATCATTCCTAATTATCAGCCAGATTAATGCTATGGATGTTATTTCAAAGTTCAGGTGTTTAATAGTCTTATGGCCTGTGGGATGAAACTGTCCCTGAGTCTGGTGGTTTTAGTCCGGATGTAAGATAAGATAAGATGGTACTTTATTGATCCCAATTTGGGAAATTGTTTTTGTTGCAGCAGAATAAAAGACAAGGCATTTTACAATAAAACAAATTAAACAAATACAAATAAACAAGAATAGAAAAAAAAGAAAATATAAAATATACGTGTTGAAATAGAAAATATACATGTAGATATTATATATGCAAATATACATATTCAAAAATATATGACAATGGAATATCAAATATTGAACAGATTATATATGTGTAAAATGTACAGCAAGGTTGTATTACAAGATAAACTATGGAGCAGAGAGTTATCTTCCAGCCAGAGGTGATTTACTGTACAGAGTTATTGCAGTGGGCAGGAATGTGTTCCTGTATCGGTCCTTGTGACAGCGGAGCTGCAGCGGTCTGTTGGAGAAGGAGCTCCGTTGTCTGTCCAGCTGCAGGTGGAGAGGATGGGTGGGGTTATCCATCATGGACAACAGCCTGTTCAGTGTCCTCCTCTCCACCACAGCTTCAAAGGGGTCCAGCTTGATGCCGATGACAGACCCAGCTTTCCTGATCAGTTTGTTCATCCTGCTGGTGTCACCGGCTCTGATGCTGCCCCCCCAGCAGACCGCAGCAAATAAGAGTGGACTGGCCACAACAGACTAGAAGATCTCCAGCATCTTGCTGCACACGTGGAAGGATCTCAGCTTCCTCAGAAAATAGAGTCTGCTCATCCCCTTCTTGTACACAGCATCAGTGTTGATCCTCCAGTTCAGCCCATAAGTGCACTCCCAGGTACTTGTAGTCCTCCACAACAGCCACATCCTCTCCTAGAATGCGGCTGTTGTGCCAGACGGCAGCAGACAGAACAGTTTGTGGCTGGGGTGATGGGGGTCTTTTATAATCCTGAGGGCTTTCTTTAAGGTTAACCAGGTATTTTTACTCCACTACATTTATTTTAGTTACTTTACAGATTCTGATTAATGATGTGAAATATAAACAACCCTTAAAGCAGACTTTAGTTACACCTGAGTAAAATTCAGGGAAGGTGATTGTCAAGTGCCAACAATCAGGAGAGATATTTGATTGGAGGACTGGCTTATCTAAAGCCAGTTGAGTAGCACTTGAAATGTGTTGGCTCTATGAAACCTGATGTGTTATATGATTCTGTTTTCTTCAAGCTTTTATTTTGTTGGTCGAACGCACTTAGTCGCTTTGGATAAAAGCGTCAGCTAAATGCAATGTAATGTAATGTAATGATTGTTGGTGCTTGAGAAGACTACATATGTATCTGCTGATCCCTATAAAGTATATACATTACTCGTAATTCTCTACAAATAGTTAATTAAAAACTGTATATAATTGCTATTTTGGACATCCCTTTTCAACATTTCAATATTACTCTAAACGTATAATAACATGCTTTAACCAGGTGCTGGGACGGGTGGCGCAGTGGTCTGTGCATCAGATCAAGCGGGAGTGCTGGGGAACTCCAGTTCGAAACCCGCTCCAGCCGCCACTGCGTCAGGCCGTTGTGTCCTTGGGCAAGACACTTCACCCGGATTTGCTCCTGTGGGTATTGTCCACAGTACATGTATAATACCAATGTGTACTTGTAAAAGCACCTCGATGACCTCGAGGCGTGAAGATGGATGGTGTGGCGCAGTGCGCTGTGCAATGATCATCAGATCAAGGGGTGAAACCCGCCGCTGCTGCGTCTGTAAAGCCGGTGTGTCCTTGGGCAAGACACTTCACCTGAACTTGCTCCTGTGGGTATTGTCCACAGTATCTGACCATTGCATGTATGATATATGTGTAATGTGTGTATATGCGCTTTGAGTCATTGAAAAAGCGCTATAATAAATGTAAGGAATTATTATTATTATTAGGTATGGGTTAAAAACATAGGTTAAAAAGCTGTCAAGTTTACAGTGTTAACAAAATAAAATATACTGCTGTTTCTGGTTTAGTTTACGACGGATATATTCTGTTATTGTTTTGATATTTGTAACACAAAAGCGATGGAAAAACCCCACAGCAACACAGAAAAGATGGTCTTAACATGACCCAGCGGTCTAGTAGTTAATAAAAAACAATAATATCAAAACAAATTATTACTACTAACTTTATTGTGAAATTAAAACAGAACGGTAAAAGAATAGTTTCCGGTCTATTTTGAGGGCAGATCTCTGTAGATAAATAAAGAACTACGACAGATGTGTACTATTTACAATGCATTCATGTGATGACTTTCAAAGAGTAAAGCAAGCACTGCTGAATAAAGTATGATTTATCTTTTACGAAACGTTTTTTTCATATGGAATGCAGTTGGAGATCAACCAATCACAGAGCTTGAGGCAACGCGGAACAATAGCTGAGGATTCTGGGTAGTGTAGTGTCTTCGGCCATCCTAAACTGAACAAATATTTGTTTCTCCGAATCAAAGCATTGCAAACAACTTAAACCAATCAATGTTGTGTAATCAACAAGGATAATCTGGTGTTTTTGAGTTGATGTTGACAGTAAGGAGAATACTTACTTCCGGGGTAAAATCCTCCGTTATCCAATGGGAATGAATGCTCACATTGCTCTCCGTAATACAATAAAGGGGACATGATCAAATCGGAATATAATGTTCTTTTAAAAAACGTTAACTAAAGGGAACAATCTATTTGACACAGCTGAAGCTCTGGCCTTCCTTAAAAACTAACTAATTTAATAAAAATCACAGTTGTATTACACACAATGCACTGTTTTTTGAGAACAAAAATTCGTAACTAATGCACCATAATACATTCTGACGAAAAATACAAATTATTATGAATACAAATAAAATAAAAGAAGCCTCCCGTGAGATTATTAAAAGCTATAAAGTAGATTTTAAAAACGTTTTATAGAATACAAGCTCACTGCAGGACGTTGTAGAAATGCGTGTGTGCACCACGACAAAAGAGCCTCATTCACTTTATATTGGGGTTGTTTGCGTGGTGCAGACACGTAAATGTAACAAAGTTTGTGAGTCCACCACGCAATGCCGTGTTAAGGAGTCGTGGTGGAGTCACGCATTCTGGTGAGATCAGGTTGGATCTCCGACCTTGCCAGGTATTTAACATTCAATAAAATGAAGAACACAAAATAAAATAAATATTAAACACAGAATTTGTGTGATTATACAAAATAAAATAAAATAAACCCCACTGCATATTTAACAAATTATACCTCCTTTGAAAGTCTCGTTTTTAGTCTTACGCATCCGACCTGGAAAACTTTGCAGCCAATCTTATTTGTTACAGTGTACCGTGCACCAGTTCCTTATTCAGAATTCTTATTAGAATTCTCTGAGTTTTTATCAACTTTGGTACTTAAAACAGATAAAGTAATTATCGTAGGTGACTTTAATATTCATGTTGACGTTGATAAAAATAGCCTTACTGTTGCATTTAACTCTATATTAGATTCTGTTGGTTTTTTTCAGAGTGTAAATAAACCAACCCACTGCTATAATCACACTCTCGACCTTGTTCTGACTTATGGTATTGAAATTGAGCAACTATTAGTCGAACCGCATAATCCTGCTTTATCCGACCATTTCTTAGTAACTTTTGAAGTACTGTTACTTGACTACAAAGCATTAGTCAAAAGCTCCTGCAGCAGAAACCTATCTGTTAGTGCTAAAGCCAAATTTAAGGAAGAGATTCCACCAATACTTAACTCGATAGCATGTCTGCATGTAGGAGAGGAAACTTATACAAAATGTACACCACCCCAAATTGATCATGTTGTTGATAGTGCTATAGATGCGCTGCGAATACAATTAGACTCTGTTGCTCCTTTGAAAAAGAAGAAAATAAAACAACATAGATTAGCTCCATGGCATAATGCCGAACCCCGCAAAATAAAGCAAAAGTTGAGACAACTTGAAAGGATATGGCGTTCCACTAAACTTGAAGAATCTCGTTTAATTTGGCATCTTACTCTCAATGAATATAAGAAAGCACTGCGTAAAGCGGGAGCAGCTTACTACTCTTCATTAATAGATGAGAATAAGAATAATGCAAGGCTGACAGAGAGCCCTAGCTCGATTGAGCCTTCTATTCCCATAGCACTCAGTAGTAATGATTTTATGTGCTTTTTTAATGATAAAATTGTTACTCTTAGAAACAAAATTAATGACCTCTTGCCTTTGACCAGTATAGTGTTATCAACAGCTCCCGGAAACGTAAGTTCGAATATTACACTAGATAGTAAACTAGAATGCTTTTCATCCATAAACCTTGAACAATTAAATTCAGTGATTCTCTCTTCTAAACCATCAACGTGCATGTTAGACCCAATTCCAACTAAGCTGTTGAAGGAACATTTTCCATGAATTAGCACTTCTTTGTGAAATATTATGAATATGTCTTTATTATCAGGCTATGTTCCACAATCATTCAAAGTAGCAGTGATAAAACCGCTTCTTAAAAAGCACAACCTCGATCCAGAGGTTTTAGCCAACGATAGACCTATTTCTAATCTTCCGTTCCTCTCAAAGATTATTGAGAAAGCAGTCGCAAAACAGTTGTGTGATTACTTAAAAAACAATGATTTATTTGAAGATTTTCAGTCTGGCTTTAGAACACATCATAGCACAGAGACAGCTCTGGTTAAATTCACAAATGACATTCTAATAACCTCTGACCAGGGACTTGTCTCTATTTTTGTTTTTCTCGATCTCAGTGCTGCATTTGATACTATTGATCATGATATCTTATTGCAAAGACTAGAGCACTTAGTTGGCATACAGGGAACTGCATTAGGCTGGTTTAGGTCCTATCTATCTGAACGCTCTCAGTTTGTACGTGTCAATGATGAATCTTCCACGCAAACCAAAGTTAGCCATGGAGTGCCACAGGGCTCAGTGCTCGGACCTATTTTGTTTACATTATATATGCTTATATAATATTAGGCAATATTATAAGGAATCATTCTGTAAACTTTCATTGTTATGTGGATGATACTCAACTATATTTATCAATCAAGCCTGATGAAATTAATCATCTAAATAAAATTCAAGACTGCCTTAACCTGTTAAACCCTGAGCCTGTTTTTCAGGTTTCAGGCTCGAAAATGACATTCCCAGAACAAATGACTATAACTTAACTTCTAAAAGGTTTATATGAATAATTGTTGTTGTCAAAGCAAGGTTACATCTGTGAGTTGGATGTAGAAGTGTCAGAATCAATATAGATTTTTCTGTGTCAGAGTAAATTCAGATGGAACATAGCAAAACAATGTAAATTCCTGTCTCCGCCTAAAGAAAACCCATTACTTATAGTGAATACCAACCTTGAATGATGGGTTAATAGCCTAAAAGCTTTAGGAATCCAAAGTATAACATATAATAAGTACCCTGTATCAAGATTGAGGCAAAACAAGTGACATTTGACCTTTTTAGAGAGGTTTATGAAAATAAAGTCCAGGCGGAATAAGCTTTGGGCACATTTGGGCACATTTGGTTCCATCAGTGCCATTTGACCCTTTTCAGGTACCAGACTATAAAAATCATTGTATTACATTAAATCATCACTATAGGTATTCATTCCACCCCAAATCTTTAAAAAAAAAAAAAAATGTTACAAAAATGTTACAAATATGTTTGTGTAGGTGTGTGTAAGTGTAGGTGTGTGTGTGTGTGTGTGTGTGTGTGTGTGTGTGTGTGTGTGTGTGTGTGTGTAGGTGTGTACGTGTAAGTGTAGCTGTGTGGGTATGTGAGTGTAGCTGTGTGTGTATGTGTAGGTGTGTATGTGTAAGTGTAGCTGTGTGTGTATGTAACTGTACCAACACACTATACAATAAAACTACACTGTAGTTCATTGTGTGTAAGTGTACTTGCACAATAAAAAAACCCGGAAACATAGGTAACATTTGACTCCAACTGGGGCAGATTTATTTCAAACATTTTACCAACGTACTATACAATAAAACCACACTGTAGGTTTGTAAAAACAACAAATATTTTACCAACACACTATACAATAAAATCACACTAGGTATATAAAAACAACAAGTATTTTTTTTTTAAATAAACACTCGCAAAATGTTATACCTACCTGAACTTTATACCTACCTGAATGTTCCAGTATTTAGGTCGTGCCACTCCCTGAAACAGTTATTTTTGACAGTGAAGCACAGAGGGACCTGGCACTTCCTGCAGTACACAGGTGTCTTCACCCTTTTGAGTCCAGCATCTAGGCACCTCCTGCAGTTCTTCCTGACCTTCGTGGCATCTTCCCCATAATACTCGGGCATGCATGTGAGTGGTGGAGGTGCAGGGCATTCAGAAGGGCCTTCAGCAAACTCCAACAATTCTGCAGCAAGCTGCTCCCTGACAGTCTTCTGGGTGTGTGGCTTTGTCCTGCTGGGGTCACACCTCATCTAACAAATGTGTAAAAACAAAGAGATTAGATTAATTCACTGGCTTATACTTATAGGATAATATTGGACTATAAATGAATAATATTACAGCAAATAAATAAGTAAACACATGTATATTCATTCACTGGCCATTCATTTAGAAAATGTAACTCCAAAAAGACAAGTAACACTATTTAGCATTTTGGTTAATCATTCCTGTTGGCTAAGCTAACACTGTGATGCAGTTCCACCAAACACAAAAGTAATATATAAAAAGGATAATATTGGACAATAAATGAATAATATTACACCAAATAAATAAGTAAACACATATATATATATATATATATTCATTCACTGGCCATTCATTTAGAAAATGTAACTCCAAAAAGTAACACTATTTAGCATTTTGCCTATTCATTCCTGTAGCTTCTTGGCTAAGCTAGCACTGTGACGCAGTTTCACCAAACACATAAGTAATATATAAAAACAGATATATTACATACCTGTTGTGGAAGTTCAACATCCGAGTCACTACTGTCCGGATCCAGGTCTGGCTGGAGGAGATCTTCATCATCCGACGAAGAGTCATCTGGTATGATCATAGCTATCGTCAGCTAGCATCTCTAGCACCTGCTCTGTGGTGAAGCTCTCCCTTCTGGCTGCGTAATGCGTAATGGAGCCGGGGCAGGCGTAGTTTATACTACGCAGGATCATATCTTTGGAACCCATTGGTCGATTTGGGTGATTGACACCTTTTCTGAACCGTTAGAGCCAATATAATCGAGTGACAGTTAGTAAGTCCCGCTAAACACTTACGTCAAGTAGAGAGAGGTTTGCGTAAACAGCACGTAAAACAGCATTAGCTCGGGACTGCGAAACTTTGTACCTACTCTGCTGCCATGAATGTAATGATAGATTAGCAGGAACAATTCTAAAGTGACTAAGAGACATTGGATTAACCTTAAACAGCGTTTTTATTCCCTTGAACAAGAGCTTTGATCACAAAACAGCAACGGTAAGACATAATTATTGTTATGGTTTTGAAAACTGTTGTTTTTTTTCTTCTCTGTTCTGGCTGCTAGCTCAGTGAGTTTGTGTCCTACAGTGATGATACTTATAACCAAATAATCTGTGGAGTATCAGCTTTCAGATGATATGTAGTTTGTGCTGAACATATTAAGTTTTAAAGATCGTTTTTGCTAGTTAGCACCGGAAGTAGCATCTGCCCGTTTTAGCTAAGGGCTAATGCTAACGCTTCTTGTGAGACTTGTGTTTTGTTTCTGTAAAAATGGTTCGTATTGTCAGTTAGCTGAGATTCTTCTCGTTAATCTGGTATAACACATTAATAGGTTTTTAAATATTAATATGCCCTGAGACACAGTGTTGTGAAAAAAAAAACCAGGGTCCCCGTCGGCAGGGACCTTCGGGCTTAACAGGTTAAGGACTTAAAAACGTGGATGACATTAAACTTTTTGATGTTAAACACGACCAAAACTGAAGTTATTGTACTTGGTCCGAAGAATCTACGAAACAAATTATCTAAAGATATACTAACTATGGATTGCATTAATTTGGCCTCCAGTGAGACTGTAAGGAATCTTGGTGTTATATTTGATCAGGATCTATCCTTTAACGCCCACATAAAATCAATTTCAAGGACCGCCTACTTCCATCTACGTAACATTAAAAAAATCAGGCATATCTTGCCTCAAAACGATGCAGAGAAACTAGTCCATGCATTTGTTACTTCAAGGCTGGATTATTGTAACTCTCTATTATCAGGGTGTACCAAGAAGTCAGTCAAGTCGCTTCAGCTGATTCAAAATGCTGCTGCTCGTGTACTAACCAGTGTTAGGAAAAGGGACCACATTACCCCTGTTCTGGCTGCCTTACACTGGCTCCCTATAGAAGACAGGATAGAATTTAAAATTCTTCTTCTCGCCTACAAAGCCCTTAATGGGCAGTCGCCTCTTACCTTAAAGAACTCATTATACCCTACTGTCCTATTAGGGCATTGCGTTCCAAGAATGCAGGGTTGTTGGTTGTTCCTAGAGTCTCTAAAAGTACAATGGGAGCCAGAGCCTTTTCTTATCAAGCTCCACATTTGTGGTATCAGCTTCCAGTTTGTGTTCGGGCGGCAGACACCCTATCCGTTTTTAAGAGTGCGCTTAAGACCTTCCTTTTTGATAAAGCTTATAGTTAGGGCTGATTAGATCCAGCCCCTAGTTTTGCTGATATAGGCTTAGTTTGTCGGGGGACATCTTACTTCATCCTTCTCTCTGTCTATACCTGTGTACTTTCATGTTCCGATTAACCCAGCTTCCCCAAATGTCTTTCTTTTTGGTGTCTATATACGCCGGTATCTGAAGTCATGGATGATCCTGCGGTCCTGTGTCCTGGATCGTGAGCGCTGGATCTTGAGTCGTGGCTGTGGTCCTGGATCATCGGTCCTGGATGGATATCCTCGTGGATTCATCTTCCTATTATACACACATGCATTTCCAAACATTTGGACTACCTATGTTGCAAATGTATTATCTTTTCAATTTACACACGGCATCTATTGCACGTCTGTCCGTCCTGGGAGAGGGATCCCTCCTCTGTTGCTCTCCCTGAGGTTTCTCCCATTTTTCCCTTTAAACTGTGGGTTTTCTCCGGAAGTTTTTCCTTGTACGATGTGAAGGTCTAAGGACAGAGGGTGTCGTATTGTCATACTGATATTCTGTACAAACTGTGAAGTCCACTGAGACAAATGTAACATTTGTGATATTGGGCTATATAAATAAACATTGATTGATTGATTGAACAGCACTCGAAAGGGAACCAGCAAGAGACGATCCGGCAGCAGCAGCAGCAGCAGCAGCAGCAGCAGCAGCTGTTGTATCCAACTCAGAGATCGCAGTCTTGTGCAAATCATTTGCAGGGGGAACATCGGCCAAGCTAACAGTAGGCATGGACAAAGGAGCAGGACTGCCATTTGAGGCCTCTTCCAAAGGCAGGAAGTCAACCTGGAGCAGCAGGTTCCGATAGACAACACGTTCATTCCCTCCTCGATCATTGATCCGGTATATATGCAAGGCAGGTTTTGAGGCCACCACGGTGTAAATAATGGGCATCCACTTGTCAGAAAGCTTACGTTTCCCCCTGGCTCCTTTGTTCGCCAGCAGCACTCTGTCACCAAATAAAATAAAATCAAGTTTTATTTATATAGCACATTTATAAACGATTTATGGTCGATCCAAAGTGCTGTACATATAATAAAATTAGCCTACAGTAGAGACACTTTACAGCAAATACAACTGCACAGATTGTTCAGAATATCAGTATGAGAAAAAACGACACCCTCTATCCTTAGACCAAGAGACAGGGGATGACCTCTGACCCGTTTATTGTACTGGTCACATTGAGGTCGTTGCTCAGCAGTGCTGTTCTTTTGAGCCAGCACCATGGCACAGTGAAGGTCAACTAAAATGGATTTGAAATAAGATTTGACATAAGTAGTCACACACTGTGTCATCATGCAATACATTCTTGAAAAGAAGGTCAACCGGCAGTCTGGGGATCCTCCCGAACATCAAATAGAAAGGCGCAAACCCAGTGGTCTCATTAATGGTACAGTTGTACACAAAAGTCATGGTCTGGACCATTTATGGCCATTTCTGTTTGTAACGGAGGGGTAGAGATCTCAGCATGTTGCCCAGGGTATGATTAAACCTTTCAGTATCGCCATTACCCCTGGGGTGGTAAGGTGAAGTACGAGACTTGTTGACGCCTGACAACTCGAGTAGCACTGCGATCAGCTCACTTTCAAAGTTGGCCCCCTGGTCAGAATGGAGGTGCTGAGGGAAGCCATAAATATAGAAAAAGCTGTCCCACAGCTTCTTCGCCATCCTTTTAGCGGTCTGATCCTGACAGGAAAAGGCATGAGCCAACTTGGTGAAGTGATTGGTGATCACAAGAACATCCACAGACTTGTTGTTATTATCCTCAGCAGACCAAAAGTCAATACACACAAGTTCCAGAGGGGCAGAGGTCTTAATACTTTCCAATGGGGCTCTTGCGAAGGGCTCAGGGGCCTTGCTGAGTATGCATCTGTGACAGTTCCTTACATGATTGCGAAGATCCTTTTCCATATCACACCAGAATAACCGCTGGCGGGCCAGAGAAAGTGTGCGGGGCTGACCTTGATGACCAGCATGGTCATGAACACCAGCCAATGCATCTGCTTTCAGAGTCTCATGCACAACAAACTGGAACTTTTTGTGTTTTGTCAGAGGGTTCTTTGTGACCCTATACAGGATACCGTTGGTGAGTGTCAGTCTTTCCCACTGCTTAAGAATTCTCAGAGTTTCCAGGCTCTCATTGCAGCGTTCACGTCTAGAAGGCCTGCGTTTCCTGTCAACATAGAGAACAACCCGTGAGATGACTGGGTCCTGTTGTTGGTGAGACCGGAGGTCAGCAAGAGACACAGATGGCAACACATCCTGGCCAGGAGGCTCCAATGAGGTAAGATGACCAGCTAGAGAGGATGCACGTTGCCCGGGGGCAGAATCCCACTCATCGAACGAGAAGAGGATAGAGGAGACCTCCTCACTGGACATTGAGACATCAAGGGCAGAAGAGGTCAATGGGTGTGTCAGTGATTGTGGCTGGCAGGTGAGACGGAAGGAGTCCTGCACAAATTCGTCACTGACATCACAGGCCCGGTCCAGCAACTCAGAGTAAGGCTCGAGCAACAACTGTTCTCTCAAAGGCTTCACAAACGGTTCCCTACTGAGAGCATCTGCAACCACTTTTAGCCTACCAGGAATGTCTTTGATCTCAAAGGAGTACAGCGCCAATTTGGAGACCCAACGCTGCTCTCATGCATCAAGTTTAGGTTTGGTCAAGATGTATGTGAGAGGATTGTTGTCTGACCAGACAGTGAACCTGTGACCCATCAGCCAATGACTGAATTTATCACATACTGCCCATTTGAGCGCCAAGAACTCAAGCCTGTGAGCAGGATAGTTGAGTTGGCTGCGACTGAGAGACCTACTGGCGAAGGCAATGGGCCTTGCCATCTCCTCACCAGCATGCACCTGGGACAAAACAGCACCCAAATTATCAAGGGAGGCATCAGTGGAGAGGATGAAAGGCCTATCAAAGTTTGGGTGAGCCAGCACTGCACTATTGAGGAGCGCACTCTTCAGATCTTCAAACGCTTTCTCACAGACAGGAGTCCAATCCTGAGGAGTCCATTTCCGGAAGGTACCTGCTCTCCGCCGACCAGGGGAATTTTTCACACTCCTCTTCGTCCCTGCGGTCAAAGCGTACAGCGGTTTGGTGATGGAAGAGCAGCCAGGAATGAAATGCTGGTAGTACAGTGCCATCCCAAGGAAAGATTTGACCTTCTGCATGGAGATGGAGTACAGCCGTCACCGTCCATAAGGTCCTCTTTCCTGAAAGCAGATATGACCTCCGCCTTCCCCTGATCGACTGAGACACCATCACTGCTCACCACATGGCCAAGAAACCGCACAGACCTGCGAAGGAAGTGACACTTCTTCTGAAACAGCTTCAGATTGTTAGCTCTGAGACGTGAGAAGACCGTCTCGAGTCGACTCAGGGCTTCCCCTTCAGATGAAGCGAAAACCAGCAGGTAGTCAATTACATTGCATTTAGCTGACGCTTTTATCCAAAGCGACTTACAATAAGTGCGTTCGACCAACAAAATACAAACTTGAAGAAAACAGAATCATAAAGTACATCAGGTTTCATAGAGCAAAAACATTTCAAGTGCTACTCAACTGGCTTTAGATAAGCCAGTGCTTTGTTAATAGTTCTATTGCTCGAGGTGGAGTCGAAAGAGATGAGTTTTCAGTCTGCACCGGAAGGTGTGTAAGCTATCTGCTGTCCTGATGTCAATGGGGAGCTCATTCCACCATTTTGGAGCCAGGATAGCACACCCACGTCCATATAACAGAGGATGCTGGAAAAGTTCAAGTCAGGAGGCTGGAGAAGTTCAAGTCACCAAAAACACTCATCATCATCCGCATAAACGATGCAGGACTGTTGCATAGCCCCTGGGGAATTCTGCTGTACTCATATTAGCCCAATGGTGTTGTGAAGGCTGTTTACCGTCTGTCAGACTCATGGAAGGGGGACATTGTAGAAGCCTGATGTGAGATCCATAGTGCTGAAAAAGGCATTCCCTCCAAGGGCGGCAAGGCAGTCTCCCTGGTGGGGCAATGGATCACGGTCACGGCACCAATTGTAACCGGTGTGGTTAAGCGGTCTCTGCGTTGTGTTGATAATGTACGAGACCCGAGCCAGCGTAAAGTTGGGACGATCTCTGTTTAATGACTGACAACAGATAAAACAATCAGTTTTACATCAATTCCTCACAATGACTCCTCTCACGTGGAACATTTTACGAAAAGGGCAGAGGAAACGTGAGGGACACAGTATACAGGGGGGAAAGTTCTCACAACAAAAAAACTCCTGAGCACAGCGATCACACTTCAGAGATTCCGCCCACTGATATCCGACCTTACCAGGTATTTAACATTCAATAAAATGAAGAACACAAAATAAAATAATATTAAACACAGAATTTGTGTGATTATACAACATTAAATTAAATAAACCCCACTGCATATATACATCTGTTACACATGGTTGCTCTGAATCTCGGGCCTCTGTTTGGCTACACCACTCCTCTTGCCCCCTTGGTAAAACAACACGTAGGGGATACATCATTATTTGCACCAGCAACATGTCTGAATATCAAGCTCTTCGGCCATGGTCGGCAAGTAATATACAGTACATTCATCTGGCACTCCTGGCAGACTCTCTCCAACACAAAAAAGCGACACAAACGAAAAAAGGAGAATATTGGGCTATTGGCTCGACTGTGTATCTTGCTCTCGGGAGATATCCACCCGTGTCCGCGTGTCCGGGTTTCCGAAGAGGCTGGCTAACACCACCAGCGGGTCTCTGCGGTCTCGCGCTGACGGCTGCCGACCTATTAGCAGGGCCTCTACCCACACCGTCGGAGGACTGCACGTCCACACCGTGGCTTGGTAGCCGAGTAGCAGAGATCCACACACAACCATCTAACTCCAGAAGAGACCGGATAGCTCCCACAACACCGGAGAGCTGCAGGTCCGCGCCGAGGGCTGGCGGCCTAGCAGCGGAGATTTGCGCGTTGCCGGCTGGCTTCGGACGATGCGGGCTAGCGGAAGAGCTAGCTCTGCCAACGGGTCTCTGTGGTCTCGCGCTGACAGCTACTGGCCTAGCAGCAGGGTCCATCTCCACACCATCAGAGGACTGGGGGTCCGCACCGAGGGCTGGCGGCGTAGCGGCGGAGATCCACGTGTCGCCGGCTGGCTTCAGACGAGGCGGGCTAGCTGAACGGCTAGTACTGCAGAGGGACTGTGGGTCCGCGCCGATGGCTAGCGGCCTAGAAACAGAGAACCACAAACCAACAGCTAGCTCTGTCTGCTCCAATATCAACAATGGCACCGAGGTAAAGCCTAGAAATCCGGTATTTAAAAAACACTGTTACACAAAAATGTTTCAAACAGCGAATCAAGCAAAAACAATGTGGGATCCTCGGTGCAAGCCGAAGGGACTATTCAGTGGACATTTACATTTCCGCATCATCTGCAACAAACATGAACAGTTAGAACATCTCCTCCTTGAGTCCAATATTGACTGTTTGGAAATATCTGAATCTTGGCTAAAACAGTAGTCAACATCTTCTATTGTATCTTTGTCAGGATATAATGTGTTTAGGACGGACAGACTGAAGGGAAAAGGAGGGGTGTGTTGCTTTATGTGAGGAATACCTTTACTTGTAGGGAGATTGCTCTTCCAGCTAATGTTGAGTTTGATTGTGTTGGTGAGGAAATCACACTATCTGAGGAAATGTCCCTCACCATGATTTGTCTGTATCGACCACCCACCGCTAAGGTGGATTTCTATGACCAGGTAAAACTCATGCTGAATTCCTGTGACTCCAACAAAGAGCTAATTATTTTAGGAGACTTTAACATAAAGTGGAATGACAAACAAAATAGAAAGAACATATAACGGATCACGGATAATCACAACTTAATACAGCTAATGGATCAACCGACTAGAATAACCAAAACCTCCAAGACTATGATAGATTTAGTATTTACTAACAAAGCTGACAGAATAGTTAAAAGATACAACTTCCTGACTGGTCTTTCTGACCATAATCTTGTTCTTTTTGCCAGGAAACTCACAAAAAAAAGGTTCATGGCCACACCTAAAACCCCTGCCTTGGGTTCACACTTCATCCCCAAAAACCTGTAACAAAATGTTATGGATGCAGTGTAAATGATTAATTGGGGGGGACTCTGTCCTCTGAAGATATTGGTGAAAACAGTGATCCGTTTATATCTCAAATTAACTTGACTTTTAAGAAACATATTAAGAAAGTATCCAATACCATTAAATTCAACTTGCAACATTTTAAACAAATTAGACCTTTATTTGCAAAGTCATACCTCCACTGTATGATTCTATCCCACATTGAATACTCTTTGTGCCACAAACCTGAAACCCATAGAACAGCTGTACAAGAGAGCTATCACAGTGTTTGACAGAAAGCCAAATTCATCCCACCACTGTACCATCCTTGAAAAACACAATTTCTTGAGTTTTGACCAATTAAGTGTTTTTTTTTATAAATGGTTACATGGACTGGCCCCCCCTCCCTTAGAGGAATTCATCCAAAAAAAACACACTGGACGCTGCACTAGGTCAGAAACCAGAGGAGACTGTGAGGTCCACCGCAGACGGACAACTTTTGGACAAAATGTCCTCTCCATTAAAGGCAGCTCATTGTGGAATAGCCTCCCAACTGAGATACGGGATTGTCCCACTCTCAATAGTTTTAAAGGACAACTCAAAGAATGGGTTAATGCACTTTTATACAGGGGTATCTCCTCTTGCACTTTAGGCATCTCTTGTATATTCTCTTGCACTTTATATATCATAGCTGCTACATTGTACTGCCGTGTGGTACATGCTTGTATGCTGCTCATGCTCTTCCTGCATATCATGTATTTATTTTTGCTATGTATATAAATGTCATGTTCTTATATGTTGTATGTGACGGGACTACGGATGGGAATCAGCTCAAAGCTAAAATCCGGCTAATTTACACTTGTAAGCATTATTTTGTTTTAAAGTGTTCATCAATGTGCATTGTCCCGGTTGAAATAAACGATTAAATGAAAAAAATGAAATAGGGAGGGGGGGGAGCAGGAGCTCCAACAAGCCGTTTAGGACAGAGAGTGAATACACATACTATACAGAGATGCTGTATGAGAACACCAATGTGATTTTGGAACATTGACCAATGTAAATCTATTCTAGTAGACCTCAGCAATGGAATTATGATCAGTAGAAATGGCCATGACATGGGACCTTTAATGGTTAATTGCAGCCTTGATTTAACCTGTTTAGCCTGAGCCTGTTTTTCAGGTCTCAGGCTCGAAAATGACATTCCCAGAACAAATGACCATATCTTCCCTTCTAAAAGGGTTATATTAATAATCTTTTTTCTCAAAGTAATGATACACCTGTGAGTTGGATGTAGAACAGTCAGAATCAATATAGATGTTTTTTATTTTAAAGAAAATTCAGATTGAACAGAGTAAAAAACTGTACATTTGTAGTGTCCGTCCACAAATTATTGTTTACTTATAGTGAAAACTACCCTTGGATGATGGTAAGGTAGACTAAAAGCTTTAGGAATCCAAAGTACAACATATAATAAGTACCATGTATCAAGATTTATGCAAAACAAGTGACATTTGACCTTTTTAGAGAGGTTTAGCAAAAATAAATTCCACCTCTGAGGTGATTTGGGTGGAAATGGGGGTTTTACCGTTTCTCTGGAACCCATTGGTCGATTTTGATGATTGACATCTCTTTCTGACCGTTAGAGCCAATAGAATCGAAGGGGAATCTCCCCACTCACACACATGGTAAAAACAAAAGGTGGGGGCTTCACGCACCCAGTTTTGCATTAGAGTGAAGCTGTCTCTAGCTCTGACATCTAGAAACGGAAAAGCAGGTGTATTGCTTATGGATTATCAGAAATAATTTCAAAGTGACACATTGGATTAACCTATGGACTAACTTCAGCATCGTTTTTATCGTTTTAATGCCATTGAAGACCACTTTTCACCAGACTACGACACAGGTGAGCCATGTTAGCGTTTTTAGCTACCTAGCGCTACATGTTTTAATGTCTATTTTTGTTTATAAAGTCGCAAGTTCATATCATTGAAAAGATAAATATTAAGGTTTTGTGAGTGAATTTAGGTGCAGTAATCTGTTAGCATTTTTCGTTTGTTGCTAATTCAGAGGCTCAGCGTTAGCATTGTGTTTTTTTTTTTGGAAAACAAATACAAATTATCAGTTAGATGAGTTTCTTCCCGTTACATGGATATAAAACATTCATAGTTTATTAAATGAACATGCCCTCAGACACTGTTTCCTGCAAGATGTTGCGGGAGGACCCCGGTACCGGGGTCTCTCGGGCTTAACAGGTTAAACATACAAATCCCAGGTCTTGATTGACTTCTTGCACTATTTGTACTTTTACATTTGTTTTATTGTTTTATGTCTTATTATATTATGCTGCATTGTTGGAGGAGCTTGGGACTTGAGTTGTTCATTGCCACATCTCCACTGTAGCTGTGCATCTGACAATAAAGCTTTGAATCTTTGAATGTACAGTCTCTCTCAGTGTATCGCCTGTTTGGTTCGTTCTCCTCGGTCGTACTTTCATCCTCTCCTCCACTGTCCTGCATCCTTTAAAGCAGAAATGCATCCGGATGTTTGCGCGGAACTTCTTGTCTCTAAGGCCGTAGATGAGAGGGCTGAGAAGACGAGGAAGGACGTTGGTGAAGACGAAGGTGCTGAAGAAGATATCTGTTCTCTTGTGGGGCCAATTGGTGACGAGGAAGAGGTTGATGAAGGGCGCGATGAAGGACAGCAGGCAGAGGAGCAGCTGGACCCCGTGGAGCAGGATGGTGTTTCGGGCGTTTCTCATCGAGGCTCGACTCACACCTGAAACCCCCCGAGCTGCGAGGAGCACGTTCAGATAGGTGAGGACCACCGCGAGGAAGACGAAGGAGAACAGGAGTACCTGAGGAGGAAGAGGGGAGTACTTATTAACAGAGATGACAAAAGTACACACATTCTTTACTCAAGTAGAAGTACAGATACTCGTGTTTAAAAATACTCTGGTAAAAGTAGAAGTACTGACTAAACTTATTTACTCAAGTAAAAGTAAAGAAGTATGGGCTTTGAAATGTCCATCCATCCATCTTCTCCCGCTTATCCGTGGTCGGGTCGCGGGGGTAGCAGTTCCAGCAGAGAGCCCCAAACTTTCTTTTCCCTGGCGACATCAACCAGCTCTGACTGGGGGATCCCAAGGCGCTCCCAGGCCAGCGAAGAGATATAATCCCTCCACCTGGTCCTAGGTCTACCCCTTGGTCTCTTCCCAGCTGGACGTGCCTGGAACACCTCCCTAGGGAGGCGCCCAGGTGGCATCCTAACTAGGTGCCCGAACCACCTCAACTGGCTTCTTTCGACGCGAAGGAGGAGCGGCTCAACTCCGAGTCCCTCCCTGATGACCGAACTTCTCACCTTATCTCTAAGGGAGACACCAGCCACCCGGCGGAGGAAACCCATCTCGGCCGCTTGTATCCGCGATCTCGTTCTTTCGGTCATGACCCATCCTTCATGACCATAGGTGAGGGTAGGAACGAAAATGGCCCGGTAGACAGAGAGCTTTGCCTTCTGGCTCAGCTCCCTTTTCGTCACAACGGTGCGGTAAAGCGACTGCAATACCGCTCCCGCTGCTCCGATACTCCGGCCCATCTCACGCTCCATTGTTCCCTCACTCGAGAACAAGACCCCGAGATACTTGAACTCCTTCACTTGGGGTAAGGACTCATTCCCTACTTGGAGTGGACAGTCCATCGGTTTCCTGCTGAGAACCATGGCCTCAGATTTGGAGGTGCTGATCCTCATCCCAGCCGCTTCACACTCGGTTGCGAACCGATCCAGTGCGTGCTGAAGGTCGCAGACCGATGAAGCCATCAGAAGCAGATCATCTGCAAAAAGCAGTGGTGCAATCCTTAGTCCACCGAACTGCAGACCCCCCCCCCCACGACTACGCCTCGAAATCCGATCCATGTATATTACAAACAGGATTGGTGACAAAGCGCAGCCCTGGCGGAGGCCAACCCTCACCGGAAATGGGTCCGACTTGCTGCCGAGGACCCGGACACAGCTCTCGCTTTGGGAGTACAGAGATTGGATGGCCCTGAGTAGAGACCCCCTCACCCCATACTCCCGCAGCACCTCCCACAGTAACTCCCTGGGAACCCGGTCATACGCCTTCTCCAAGTCTACAAAACACATGTAGACCGGATAAGCGTACTCCCAGGCCCCCTCCAGGATCCTTGCGAGAGTAAAAAGCTGATCCGTCGTTCCACGACCAGGACGGAATCCGCATTGTTCCTCCTCAATCTGAGGTTCGACAATCGGCCTGACCCTCCTTTCAAGTACCTTGGAGTAAACTTTCCCGGGGAGGCTGAGTAGTGTGATGCCTCTGTAATTGGCACACACCCTCTGATCCCCCTTTTTGAAAAGGGGGACCACCACCCCGGTCTGCCACTCCTTCGGTACTGTTTCCGACTTCCACGCAACGTTGATGAGACGTGTCAACCATGACAGTCCCTCAACACCCAGAGCCTTCAGCATTTCCGGGCGGATCTCATCCACCCCCGGGGCTTTGCCACTGTGGAGTTGTTTGACGACCTCAGTGACCTCCCCCCGGGAGATTGGTGTTGATCCCCCGTCATACTCCAGCTCTGCCTCTAACATAGAGGGCGGAGTTGTCGGGTTCAGGAGTTCCTCAAAGTGTTCCTTCCAACGCCCCAACACTCCATCAGTTGAGGTCAACAACGTCCCATCCTTACTGTACACAGCTTGGATGGTTCCCTGCTTCCCCCTCCTGAGGTGTCGGACAGTTTTCCAGAACAACTTTGGTGCCGCCCGAAAGTCCTTCTCCATGTCTTCTCCAAACTTCTCCCACACCCGCTGCTTTGCCTCGGCCACGGATGAGGCTGCTGCCCTTCGGGCCTGTCGGTACCTTGCAACTGCCTCGGGAGTCCCCCGGGATAACAAATCCCCGAAGGCCTCCTTCTTCAGTCGGACGGCTTCCCTGACCACCGGTGTCCACCAGGAGGTTCGAGGGTTACCGCCCCTTGAGGCACCTAGGACCTTGAGACCACAGCTCCCCGCCGCGGCTTCGGCAATAGAGGCTTTGAACACCGACCACTCTGGTTCAATGTCCCCAACCTCCACAGGAATGCCCGAAAAGCTCCGCCGGAGGTGTGAGTTGAAGGCCTCCTGAACTTGGGCCTCCTCCAGACGTTCCCAGTTCACCCGAACTACACGTTTGGGCTTACCAGGTCTATCCAGAGGCTTCCCCCGCCACTCTTTGAAATGTACTTCAGTAAAAAGTACCCATAACTAGCAGCTGTTTTAAAGGTCCCATGTCATGGCCATTTCCACTGATCATAATTCCATTGTTGAGGTCTACTAGAATAGATTTATACCGTGCAATTTTCCAAACTCACATTTGTTTCGCATACAGCATCTCTGTAAAGTATGTGTATTCAGCAGTATTCACTCTCTCCACTAAACGGCTCGTTGCAGCTCTTGCCCCCCCCCCCCCCCCCCCCCCTCCCTGTGAGCCCAGTGTGCTCCGATTGGTCAGGACCAGTTTGGACGTTGTGAATCGCGCTGAGCTCCGTGGAGGTGTGATTTCCTTGTTTAGCGATACACAGCGAAACACATCAAAACTCATCCTGAGCACACACAAAGTCACAGCCGAAGTAAAAACAATAAGTGTGGCTTGATATTGAGTAAGAAAAAGGTTGATAAACGCTGTGAGAATGGGTCTGCAGAGAGGATTTCGGCGCGATCCCAACTGTCTGTTATCAGCCTGCAGCCAGGGAGGAGAGATCAGCAGAGCTGCATGCACTGAGCGTGTGAGGAAGTCCGTGGATTGGTCAATTTGGACCAATCAAGGGGGGGCTTAACGTAACGGCTCCGCGGACGTAACGTAACGGCTCCACGGATTGGTCCATTTCGTCCCGGATACGGATGGCATCATGCGTACCCGGAAGAATCAAATGGACAATGACGTATCTCCAACGAGGCGTTTTGGGGAGGAATTTTCTGTGCTACAGGGTGTACTTTGAGGGTTTTGACTCTGCAGACTGTTTACATGCATAAAAACCTTCATAACACACAAGGGGACGGGTACTAACCGGAAAAGCATGACATGTGACCTTTAAATAGTACCTGACCTCCCTTTTATATTAATAGAACAATAATGTCATTGTTAGCTAATGAATGTTTCCATGCCGAACAGCGGCAACATGACAACGTTTTCATTGGTCCCTCTTCTTTAGAGAAGACCAGGAAATGATGGATACACGGATCGTGTTCAAATCAATAGGCACGCGATGACTCTAAATAATAATGATCACGCCACCAAACACACATTCAAACTAAAGGAACCAGCTGTTTGGAAAATGTGAGAAGTAGAAAGTACAGGTATTTGAGTTCAACATGTAAGAAGTAGAAAGTACAGGTATTTGGGTTCAACATGTAAGAAGTAGAAAGTACAGGTATTTGTGCAGTAACCCCAGCGGTACCACGAGGAGAGCAGCCGCCATGAGACCCAGAGTCTGCATGATGGTCAAAGCTGTCACTGTTGTCCCCTGTCGCAGTCTGCAAACTGCCTGAAGCAGGGATACCTGTCTTCTCTCAGACAGGGTGGCACGTAGTCTGCCTGCATCGAGCAGAATCCCCAGATACTCCCCCTGCTGGTGAGGTATGGGACTGCTCTTCTTCCAATTGACCGCAATCCCCACTTGGATCAATTGGGCTGTGTTTGCCCCTTCCTTGGACCTGGCCATGACTATGAGGTCGTAAAAGAAAACCCTCATGCCATGGTCGCGAAGCGGCTGAAGCGCTGTGGCCACACATTTGCTGAACGCGCGTGGGGATAGGGAGTAGCCAAACGGTAGTCTGTTGTACTCGTAGGCTAACCCCTGGAAGGCAAAACACAAATACTTTCTGTGCTTTGGAGTAATTTCGAAAGTAAGCGTCCTTCAGGTCGATGGTTGTGAACCAATCTCCCGGCTGCACTATTTCCAGTAATTGTTTTACATATGGAACTTTTTGCAGGCAATGTGCTGATTTAGGCTGCGAAGATCCAGAATGGGTCTGAACTCTGGACGCACTACTCCCGATTCTGTCTTCTTGGAAACCAGGAAGTACATAGTAAAGCCCATCTCTGTCCTGAGAGTGCACAACAGACACAGCCTGTTTTTGCAACAGGGCCTGCATTTCTGTTGAAAGGAAACCTATCTCCTCCTGGGATGATAGATTTGCCTCTCTTATGCCCCTGAATGGAGGAGGGATGCTGCAAAACTGGAGTGAGTAACCCAGTCTCAGTGTCCTGTCCATCCACTTTGTCAGTACACAGCTGAGCTTCCATTCCCCATAAAACTGTGTTTAGGGGACATGCAAGCAGCTGTGGAGCCGCAGCTAAGAAGCTGTAGTACTCTCTGGTGGCCTCATCACCGTTACCATCAACATCCCTTAACACCTGCATTGAGGAGATAAAGGCTTGGATGCAACAACACTTCCTGCAGCTTAATAGCTCCAAAACAGAAGCTATTTTAGTTGGCACACCAAACCAGGTCCAGTCATCCCCCATAACCCACATGACCTTTTCTGGCCAAAACATACCCCTCTCCACAGCAGTTACCAACCTGGATGTACGATTTGACAGACATCTGACCTTTGACACCCACATCAAACATCTGTGCAAAACCTCCTTCTACATGTACCACCTCAGGAACATTGCAAAACTCCTGTCAGATGCTGATCAACTGGTCCATGCTTGATTACTGCAACACTCTCCTCATCGGGGCTCCTAGCAGGAGACTTCAGAAGCTCCAATACGTACAGAACAGTGCCGCTAGGACCCTGATGAGGGTGAGAAAATACAACCACATCACACCCGTTCTTCATTCCCTCCACTGGCTTCCTGTCTCATTCAGGATAGAATACAAGATCGCATCACTGACCCATCAATGCATCCACGGGAATGCTCCTCCACACTTGAAGGAACTTCTCACATCGCAAACCTCCACACGCAACCTCCGCTCCACAACAAAGCATCTGCTTCGCCCCCCCGAGGACCAAACTCTGCACAATGGGGGATTGGGCTTTCTGTGCAGCTGCTCCTCACCTGTGGAATTCCCTCCCAGACTACCTGAGGACTCCACAGACCACTGTGGAGAAAGGCCTAAAAACCTTTCTTTTCAAAAAAGCCTTAAATTAAACTTTGTTTTTATTATGCCTCCTGTACCTTGGGATTGCTGTTAGCAATGAAAGGCGCTTTTCAAATCGGATTTATTATTGTTATTATTATTACTCCGCTGCCAAACCTTCAATAAAAGGACGTTTGGCCCATGTGGGGCTGACAAAGAAAGTGCCGATTTTCTACTGAGGTCCTTGAACGCGGCATGCTCTCATGGGGCCGCGGCTCCGTCATAATGCCGTTTCTTTGAAACGGACATTATGGGGAAATGTGGAATTGTGGAGAGAGATGACTCTTACTCTAGGATGAATGCAATCGTTTTTACTGAATGCATTTTTCACACACACATCACTCAGTGTTTCTCAAACGTTTTCATACCAAGGACCACTTAACCAATAAAAAAACACTAGCGGACCACCTAACCCCATAAATATCCAAAAACACATAGTTTTTCTAGAGCAGATTACAAATCGCCTGAAATGGTACAAACAAGTGAAACTTAAGCTCGCTCCATTGCGGAGAATAAATTAAAAAAAATAATAACTGACAATTGTGAAATACCAATATACTTACGGACCACCAGTGGTCCGCGGACCACACTTTGAGAAGCACTGCTCTAGACTAGGGTTACAATACGTAACCCAACGTTCTTCTGCGGAGGTCCTTGAACGCACCGCGGCCACTCGCCTTCGTATTAACACTGTGTTTCACATTCAATGGTGAAATGCATTAATCGGAGCTATTATACCAGGCAAGGTGTGTTTAGAGGTTCTCTGCCCAGCCTGCTGCCTGCTGGAAGCAGATGGGCTGCCACGCTCCCCCGCCATGGTCATCACCAGGGGGAAGTCCTGGCGGGAAGTCCTGGCGGACAGACCTAGGCGGTGGACTTCCATGGACGCCGGAACCGGAAGTGCCTGACAACGAGAAGTCCTCATCATCCTCCTCCCCGGCAAACGGAGCCATTCGCCCCGCTGGAATGGCGAACGTGAATGGCACCACCTCTGCCATATCCTGGTCCCCCAAATACTCTAAGCAGAGGTGGTGGGGATCGGCGCCCGCTATTAAGCCAGGGCACGAAGGACAGGCCCGGGTCTCTAGAAGTGGTGACTCCATGAAGGTATAATAACTTCTTTCTTCTTCTTTCAAACGTTTTACTTTCTCTGAGGTGTTGTCCTGCTCAGTGAAGAGCAAAGGATGACAGGATCAGGAGGCGTGGCGGCCTTATATACTGTGTGCCTGCGCGCGCATTCAGTTAGGCTCGCCCTGATTGGCCGGCTACGTTTATACAAACTCAGTGTGTGAATGCTCACATAGCATGGTTGAGAGTAGTGCTCATATAGCCCAGTAGAGGACGGAGCCTGTGTGAGATATAACTAAAGCTATTGTGGAGTAAAAGTACACCATATACCACTGAACTATAGTCGAGTAGAAGTACAAAGCAGAACAAATGTAAATACTCAAGTGAAGTACCTCAAAAGTGTTTTTTAACAACGTGACTGAATGTACTTAGTTACTTTACACCACTGCCTGAGGGAAATGCGTGACAAACACAAATATCAGGGAGAAATTCAACGAGATAACAAATACCTCCACCACGAGACTGAGGGTCACGTGGTACGGTGTGTTGTAGACGAAGGAGGCGTGACAGAGGACCGTCTTTGAGAAGACAGACAGAGGCTGAGTGATGAGGATGATGATGATGTCAGTGAAGGCAGGGATGAAGGACACGAGCCAGATGAGAGCGATGAGGAGGTGGGCTCTCTGCACCGTGCAGATCTGGACGTGATGAAGAGGAAGACACACGGCGATGTAACGCTCCATCGCCATGCCAGCCAGATTCAGAGGGCTGTTCCTGGAGAGAGAAACACACAGGTTTTGTTTCCCCCCCTTAAGTTCTTTGGATCTAAGGCTTATCAAGTCATACCCTTGGTGTTCAGTCAACATGACACACACACACACACACACACACACACACACACACACACACACACACACACACACACACACACACACACACACACACACACACACACACACACACACACACACACACACACCACACACACACACACACACACACACACACACACACACACACACACACACACACACACACACACACACACACACACACACACACACACACACACACACACACACACACTTTGATCTGTTAGAATAGATATATAGATAGATAGTTTATTAATCCCAAATTGGGAAATTCTACTTTTACTCAATTACAAGACCTATTGTAACACCTGTTGGTGGTGATTAAGACGACCAGCATGATCCAGCAGGGGATGAATCCTGGGTTGCCGGTGTAGGTGGCGATCACTAGCCCCAGAGAAAGTGTCAGCATGATCATGTCGTTAATCACCAGGTGGATGTACAGCACATACCTGCAGGAGAGGAAGAGGAAGAGGAGGAGAACATGAGGAAGAGGATGATAAAAACAAGAAACATATGTAAACAGGAAAGAGATGGGAGCGTCATGTTGAAGATGTCCTCAAAACCTGGTTAAAATCACTGATTCGGTCATAATAATAAAAACATGAATATAGCGATGTTTCGGAAACAATATATTTTTGTTTTTTCCATCAGATTTGACTTTTGTACTTCTAGCACACTACTGGAGTTATTCGGACATTTGAAACACTCCTATGTACCACCCAATTCCTCAAAGTCTATACAATCAAATACAAATACTAACACATTGGTAAGGTCTAAGGTCTAATCTATATCCGTAATTGTGATGAAATAGCAGGTTAAAACAGGATCAACAGCTTGAAAAGTTGAACTTTTCTCAACTTTCGAAGCGAGCAAAGGAGGCAAAGCAAAGCTTGACATCACCCCATTCAAAGTGAATGGGAAGCGTCTCCATTGAAGCACGCAATGCTCCCATGTGGACGTACCGTTAGAATATTAGCTGAACATACCATGGACTGATAATTCACAGTTTAAACCTCTTCATTTGAACCCCTGCTGAGATTACAGAGTGCCCAAAAAACACTTTTTCTGGAAACTCAATCAATCAATCAATGTTTATTTATATAGCCCAATATCACAAATGTTACATTTGTCTCAGTGGACTTCACAGTTTGTACAGAATATCAGTATCAAAATACGACACCCTCTGTCCTTAGACCCTCTGTCCTTAGACCCTCTGTCCTTAGACCCTCTATCCTTAGACCCTCACATCGTACAAGGAAACACTTCCGGAGAAAACCCACAGTTTAAAGGGAACATGGGAGAAACCTCAGGGAGAGCAACAGAGGAGGGATCCCTCTCCCAGGACGGACAGACGTGCAATAGATGCAGTGTGTAAATCGAAGAGATCATACATTTTCAATCCAATCCAAATCTGAATTATCTACTCTCATGGATCACTGTGACTAAAACAACATGTGATAAGGGCTGCACAATTAATATATATGTTATGCACTATATGGACAAGTGCAATACGAGTTTCAATGAGATTTTACACCTGTATAAATAAAGGCTAAATCAAAATTACTCAAATCGCAGGATGCAGAATATTTGTAAAAGGCGAAATATGTTTTTAAATTGTAATAATAATAATACATGTTATTTACAAAGCGCTTTTCCTGGTGCTCAAAGTGCTTTACAAGCAACATACAGATACAAAGTTTAACGAAGAACCTTGGAGCTGCAGAGATATCAGAGCCATTCATATCCTGCAAAAATAATAAATCCCTCCAATTACTGTGAATAATGTCGCAGTTGCGATATCAGTCAACTCATCTTAGATACTTATTTTTTCCAAATTGTGCAGCCCACATTTCAATCATTTAGTATTTCTTGTTTTAGGGCGACAACCTTTCCATATGTTAAAAGGACATTTGCTGTCACCTAAACAAAGTTTCAATCTATTTTAATATACTTGTTTTAGAGCAAAGCATTAATACAACAGCTTATTCCAACCTTTACCTCGACATGTAAGCAGATCTGAATATCAAGTACAATCTGTTTTACTGTGACTATGTTCACATCTCTGTTTATCACCTGGGGTCTCGCTGGAAGTCCTTGCTCTTGAAGTATGTGTAGACAAAAGCTCCATTGATGCAGATGATGGTGAATACCAGGACAAAGGTGATGAAGTTCTTTGTGAAAGCTTCGTTATAGCTGTCGAAACGTCTGCTGGAGTTCATATTGTCCTCAGAGCTGGAGACACAAAACACAGATTAAATGAGAATAAGAGCCTTCGTTGTTCTTTAGTGAATCAAACTCCTTAGCTTAGCTCTAAACATGCCTGCTGTACGAGGAACAGGAAGAGCAGCAGTTCATTATATAACAATAATACAAATATAACAACATGTAAACTAATGAATGTTAACATAGTGGTTTTCTGGGATTAAACATAACACTATTAAAACAAACAAAACAAAATCTGAAAATCTGGATGTTTTTTTCTGCATTTAGTTGAAGCTTTTAAAGGCCTTTTGAAGAAGAACACAGTCAGACAACGGTATTATTATAATAAAAATATAACAAAATGTAAACATCTAAGGAAAGTTAACTTTGACATTTTAAAATGAATTAATCTCACTATTTGTGCACCTAGAGTCATACACATTACATTTAAACTATCCACAATATAAATACGGTACGTTTTTAAAACGTTGCAACATTAAATCGTTTCACACTTCTTACTTCAGCGACAGACTCCTACCTGCTGACTCTCTGAATCCTCCAGCTGCCGGTCAGCTCCTTTATAATGTGTGTGTGGGTGTGTGTGTGTGTGTGTGTGTGTGTGTGTGTGTGTGTGTGTGTGTGATGAGCATTGTGAACTTGTGATCATTAAAGGTAGCGAGGATGTTCCCACTTAATCAAAATGTGCATTAATTTACCGACTTTGTAGAATGTATAGGATTCTCAGGATTATATTTACATTTGATTTAATGTGTGTGTGTGTGTGTGTGTGTGTGTGTGTGTGTGTGTGTGTGTGTGTGTGTCTGTCTGGGGTTGGGCTGTTAAGGTTTTGGCAACACATATTTGTATTGCACTTAACATTGAATTAAACAGAGAACTTCTTCCACTTCCATTATGTGCTTTATTTCTGCTGATGTACAAACCAGGCTTGCACAGAACTTGAATAACATTTCCTTTTATTTCTTCCACATTATAATGTAGAGCTGATCCTGCTGAACAACATGTAAGTATGATAAACCACAGATGTTATTTTCTGCAATAGTCCAACATCCAATGGTGAAAATCCCGGAGGAGATGCTAACTTCCAGGTCGGACTACAACAATACGTCATCTCTCCGATAGTGATGTTACGTTGGCGAACGATCCGATTCTTTTGAACGACTCTTTGGTACGAACGAAGGTAACCCAGTCGTACTTGGTGAAAGCCTAAGACACTCAAATCCAGCACCAGACACTTTTTACGCTGCTATAGACAATCTTGCACTAATACACATTCTCAAATATTGAAGTGACTGTTATTTTGTATATATTGTGTTTTTATTTAGGTCTTAATGTGTGCACATGTAAAAATGTGTCTTTGATTCTGTATTTATAGGTATATACATATTTGCACACATGTTTTTATATACATTTGTTTTATATTCGGGATTGTGAGAAACTGAGTGAGTATTTCGATCTCTCTGGAGGATTGACAATAAAGTTGACTTTGACTTGACTTTGATTATCCAGGTGATTATTTCGCAGATGAACCTATTAACCCCTTAAGAAATGGAACGGCTCTCGGAAAGGAACGGAGCCATACCATCCGGCTTCCTTCAAAGAGCCGTAATTGCCATCACTATGCTGCTCTACTTCCCCTAAATGTTCCCTAAAACCGTAGATCACGGGGCTCAGGAAACGGGGGATGATGTAGACGACCAGGAAGAAGATGTAGCGGATCTCCAGACTGAAGCGAGGGAAAAGAGAGATGAGAGCCACCTGAAGGGAAGGAACTACAAAGGTCAGCATGCACAGCAGCAGCTGGAAGAAAATCAGAGAAATAGAAAAGTATATTTAGTTATTTACAACATTTACAACACACAATGTGGTCTTCTAGGGTATTGTATACATCATTTAAAGTATAGATTATCAAGCTACTAGTCCCCATCTTTAATCGTAAACAGTTTAATTGAGAGGCCACTATTTGTGTTTTTCAACTTTAACATTCAAATTATAAGGAAGAGGATTAGGGCCACATTGGAGAAACAGTTTTGGGATGGGACCAAAAGTTCAACAAATCAGAGAAAAATTCAGATTTCTGTGAAAAGATTATTTGTTTTTTTCGAAAATCTCAAAATACTGACAATAATAGCAGATTAGAAATAAATAAAATAACTGTTGGTCACATCTATGAATAATTTCACATGTGGCCGAAATGTACAGGAATCTGTCCATTTCAATCACATTTGATGACCCGTCCAGGGTGACTTTCTTCCCCAGGAATTAGTGTCTGAAAGCTGGCTAACATTACTTTAAATACAGTGTGCACATGGCTTTATTACCCATGAAATAGTGTGTGAAAGCTGGATGAGTTTGATGTGAATTTAAGGAAGATATGGCCATTTCATCCACACCTCACGACTCCCATTAAAAGTGATTGAAATGTACAGGAATCTGTCCATTTCAATCACATTTGATGACCCGTCCAGGGTGACTTTCTTCCCCAGGAATTAGTGTCTGAAAGCTGGCTAACATTACTTTAAATACAGTGTGCACATGGCTTTATTACCCATGAAATAGTGTGTGAAAGCTGGGTGAGTTTGATGTGAATTTAGGGAGGGAGAGCAGCAGCAGCAGCAGCAGCAGCAGCAGCAGCAGCAGCAGCAGCAGCAGCAGCAGCAGCAGCCGCCGCAGCAGCAGCAGGCTGTGACCCTGGCGGAAATACATTGATTGTTTTAGCCAGGAATAAGTGTTTAGAAGGCGGGTAAAGTGTTCCTGCAGCTCCTCCATGACGGTAATAATGATTAGATATAATTGCCAGGGCAGAAAGCTCTTTTTAAAAGTGAAAAAACGATTTGAAACCGTTTGAAATGACTGGCGGGTGCTGATGGAAAGCAGGCGGAAATAAATTGATTGTTTACCCAGGAAAAGGTGTTTAAAAGGCGGGTAAAGTGTCCCTGCAGCTCCTCCATGACGGTAATAATGATTAGAAATCATTTACAGGGCAGAAAGCTGTTTTTAAAAGTGAAAAAACGATTTGAAACCGTTTGAAATGACTGGCGGGTGCTGATGGAAAGCAGGCGGAAATAAATTGATTGTTTACCCAGGAAAAGGTGTTTAAAAGGCGGGTAAAGTGTTCCTGCAGCCCTTTAAATACAGTGTGCACATGGCTTTATTACCCATGAAATAGTGTGTGAAAGATGGGTAACTTTGCTGTGAATTTAAGGGAGATATGGCCCTTTCAAACAGGGAGATGTACAGGCCTTTATTACCCACGAATTAGTGTCTGAAAGCTGGCTAACATTACTTTAAATACAGTGTGCACATGGCTTTATTACCCATGAAATAGTGTGTGAAAGCTGGGTGAGTTTGATGTGAATTTAAGAAAGATATGGCCATTTCATCCACACCTCACGACTCCCATTCAAAGTGATTGAAATGTACAGCACTCTGTACATTTCAATCACATTTCACGACCCGACCAGGGTGACTTTCTTCCCCACGAATTAGTGTCTGAAAGCTGGCTAACATTACTTTAAATGAATGGTGCACATGGCTCTGTTACCCATGAATTAGTGTGTGAAAGATGGGTAACTTTGCTGTGAATTTAAGGGAGATATGGCCATTTCATCCACACCTCACGACTCCCATTCAAAGTGATTGAAATGTACAGCACTCTGTACATTTCAATCACATTTCACGACCCGACCAGGGTGACTTTCTTCCCCACGAATTAGTGTCTGAAAGCTGGCTAACATTACTTTAAATGCATGGTGCACATGGCTCTGTTACCCATGAATTAGTGTGTGAAAGATGGGTAACTTTGCTGTGAATTTAAGGGAGATATGGCCATTTCATCCACACCTCACGACTCCCATTCAAAGTGATTGAAATGTACAGCACTCTGTACATTTCAATCACATTTCACGACCCGACCAGGGTGACTTTCTTCCCCACGAATTAGTGTCTGAAAGCTGGCTAACATTACTTTAAATGCATGGTGCACATGGCTCTGTTACCCATGAATTAGTGTGTGAAAGATGGGTAACTTTGCTGTGAATTTAAGGGAGATATGGCCATTTCATCCACACCTCACGACTCCCATTCAAAGTGATTGAAATGTACAGCACTCTGTACATTTCAATCACATTTCACGACCTGTGTAGACTGGCTTTCTTACCCATTAGGTACACCGACAAAGGCACCTCTTCGGGGCCGCTCCAAGACCCCCAAAACACGGACTGAGGAGCTCCAGGATCCCTCCCATGTACCTCCAGAACCTCGAGCACCTTGGGTCCCCGGGCCCCCGAACTTAAGCACTCCCCCACGGACTAAACCAAGATGATCACACCCTCAAGAATCTCGTGCCCCTGGCTACACTTAAAGGGGGTCTACTTTGCGGTGCTTTGCCGTCCGCCCATCGGCACCCATAGTCGGCCTTCTTCACAGCAGCAGCACCCAACCTCCATGGAGGATTTTGCTCGTGCCCCTGGCTACACTTAAAGGGGGTCTACTTTGCGGTGCTTTGCCGTCCGCCCATCGGCACCCATAGTCGGCCTTCTTCACAGCAGCAGCACCCAACCTCCATGGAGGATTTTGCTCGTGCCCCTGGCTACACTTAAAGGGGGTCTACTTTGCGGTGCTTTGCCGTCCGCCCATCGGCACCCATAGTCGGCCTTCTTCACAGCAGCAGCACCCAACCTCCATGGAGGATTTTGCTCGTGCCCCTGGCTACACTTAAAGGGGGTCTACTTTGCGGTGCTTTGCCGTCCGCCCATCGGCACCCATAGTCGGCCTTCTTCACAGCACCACCTGCCCTGCTGGAGGTTCACACTTTAACTTTTTTTACCCTCTTCTACCTTACAAATCATCCCACACTTGAGCACTCCTCACTCGGACTAAACACCTACATGCTACCACCAGAACCAGAATATCGTGCCCCTGGGGATCTTAAAGGAAGAAAACCCATAGTGGGATTTAAAAACAGAAGACTTAGTAATTTTAACAAACTTTATTTACAGTAATATTGACAGTAATAAATACATTCAAACAGGATATAACGTATTTACAAGGGGACTGATTACAACAACACACTGCATATTTACAAGTTGATCACTGGCAACAGTGGGTGAAGTTGGGGCAGAGTATGGCACCCTCTCTTCACCCATGTCTGACGGGTTGTGTTCGGCCAGTGACTGGTCCCTCTACGGGACATGTCTTGGTAGGGAGTCTTGGTAGGGAGCCGGGCTGTGCTCCTCTCCAGAGCTGTCACTGTCGATGTCAATACCCGCAAAAGTGTCTTCATTTCCCGCTGCTGCTGCTGTTGATGCCGCCGCCGCTGCTTGCAGTGACTCTGTGAAGAGCAACCGAATGTCCGCAGCCTCCTTCAAAGAAGGATTATTCGCGTAAAATTTGTCCGCAGTTGCAGTGTTGTGACACATGAAATCACTCACTCTTTGGCGGTTGCCTTTGTCTTGAAACCTCTTCGCATTATCGGCGTGGACTGTGCGGAGGTCGGTGAAGTTAATGGGACTGCGGAGCCCCACATCAGCCCATGCCAACCTCAGGGAGTAGGCAAGCTTCCTGAACGGGTTCTTCCCCTCTGTGTACAGAAAGTAACGGCTCTGGGTGCAGGTCAGCGTACCCTTAATTTCCAGCCACCTCTTCATCCATCCAAATTCTTCTACGGTGAGGTACAGCTGCGCCTCCCCGAACGCGTTGGCCGTCTTGTGGTTACTTACCTGTTATGACAGAGATAGAGAGTGTCAATACAATGTCAATCATGCATATAACTGCCAGAATAAATACATTGATTAATAGCACTCACATGAACCAGGTAGCCGAAGGCAGTGCCAGTTGTATCCGCCTTTTGGACCTCGACGTTGGTCATGTTGGAGTAGACCCCCGGACGGTGGCCATAAATGCAGCTCCAATGAAGAGTCATATACCCATAGAGCAGTGTCCGGGTCGCGGTAGTCGGATTGCTGGCCATCACATCCAGGAGCTGAGGGATGCGAGTGGTGGTCGAAGTCAAGCATGTCATTAGGTCGTTGTGGCTCGGCAGACCTTCCATCTTGTCACGCTTCACTTGCATCTGGTGGATAAGTACTTTTCTCTTCAGGGACTTCAGGATGGCAACTACTTCCCGTTTGATTAAAATCATGTCGGTTTGGCTGAGCCTGCTCCCCTTGCACGGTGTGTCGGCCATGTACTTGAGAAAGTGTGATATATTCTTGATGTAGAAGTCGGAGGTCGTGACCTGAAGGCTTGACTTCATCAGGCTCCGGGACCACCCGCGTATCCTCTTGAGATCCCTCAAAAAGAGCCAGTCAGACAGGCGATTTAAACCGTGTGCCATGAAACTGAGGAACGACTTCACTCTGCTTAGTTTGGAGACTGTGTTTTCCTGGAGCCTCACTGGTGGGTCGATACCTGCATAATGCTCCCGGTATCCTTGCAGATACTCCTCTGTGAAATATAAACAGTACTTTAATGACAACACATGATGTGTTACAGAAACTGCATGTGTCACATAGCCAAAACACTTACCCATGATCCGTGGGAATGTTATGTCCCGCATTATATTTCCCCGGCCCCTGCCCCGGAACCAGGGGGAATTTATGGGAGGGGAGGTTGACGAGGCCTCGGTATGGATGGATGCAGGCTCTGAGGAGCTGGATGAATGGGTGTGAGAGCCAGTGGGGGACTTGCTGCAGGCGGGAATGGGAGACGTGCTGCAGGCGGGAATGGGAGACGTGCTGCAGGCAGGAATGGGAGACTTGCTGCAGGAGGGACCTTTCGACTTGGATAGCCTCGTTGGTGTCGACTCTGGTCGGGGTCGTTTCTTCAGAATGACCCGCTCTCGTTCCTCCCCATCGAACGCGGGCATGTCCCCGGCCCGCTGATCCATCCTCTGTCGCTTGTCCTTTATCCTCTGCTGCAACTTGCAGCGCAGGGATTTCACCTCAGCAGCATATATGTCCCGCTGAGCCCTCACTGCGTTAGCCTCCAGCCTCCATTCTTTGCAGTCCGGGTTGTCACATTCATTCACCGGGGACAAGGGTGGAGGTTGTGACAGTATATCGTCGTCTGCCACCGTGTCAACAGCCCAAGGGGTAATCATTTATATGGTGGGGTTTGTCATTCGGAGTTCATAAAGCTCCTTCTTGGCCACTGTCATTTTCATTTGATTTTGAACCACATGTAGTTCCTCCCGGGCCAGCTCAACATGGTCTCTGGCCAAGTGGCGATCCAGCCTTGTGCCGCGGTACTCGCATCCCAGAATGGTACAGGGATGGAGCCTAATGTTGGTCCGTCCGTTGGCCAACAACAGCAGAATTTTTCTTTCATCCAAGTTACGCACACCATGGTTCCTCTGTAGGTGCTTGCTCAGGGCACGGTAGGAGCTATTGCAGATCGGACAACGGACCGCCATCCGACCTGTATTCTTGAGCATTTCGGTACCGGGAAATGTCACCAGAATCGTGGGTAAAAAAGAAGGAAGCGTGAAAAGACTCACGAAAGACGCACTCAGCTTATTTTCAAATCAGTGTTTGTTTTCATTTGCATCATGGTGCGGTGTCCCATTTAGGCACTCGTTAGGCGGGCAGAGATCCCTGTAATCTCCCCTCACGTTCCTCCAGAGTCTGATTCTCCCAAAGGATACCCGACAGTTTCGGGTACGACCCAGAGGGCGCACGGTGGACGGCCAGGGCGAGGCGGTGCTTTACCGTCCGCCCATCGGCACCCATAGTCGGCCTTATTCACAGCAGCACCACCCAACCTCCATGGAGGATTTTTCTCGTGCCCCTGGCTACACTTAAAGGGGGTCTACTTTGCGGTGCTTTACCGTCCGCCCATCGGCACCCATAGTCGGCCTTATTCACAGCAGCACCACCCAACCTCCATGGAGGATTTTTCTCGTGCCCCTGGCTACACTTAAAGGGGGTCTACTTTGCGGTGCTTTACCGTCCGCCCATCGGCACCCATAGTCGGCCTTATTCACAGCAGCACCACCCAACCTCCATGGAGGATTTTTCTCGTGCCCCTGGCTACACTTAAAGGGGGTCTACTTTGCGGTGCTTTACCGTCCGCCCATCGGCACCCATAGTCGGCCTTATTCACAGCAGCACCACCCAACCTCCATGGAGGATTTTTCTCGTGCCCCTGGCTACACTTAAAGGGGGTCTACTTTGCGGTGCTTTACCGTCCGCCCATCGGCACCCATAGTCGGCCTTATTCACAGCAGCACCACCCAACCTCCATGGAGGATTTTTCTCGTGCCCCTGGCTACACTTAAAGGGGGTCTACTTTGCGGTGCTTTACCGTCCGCCCATCGGCACCCATAGTCGGCCTTATTCACAGCAGCACCACCCAACCTCCAGTGGAGGATGTTATCATGCCCCTGGCAACACTGGTAAACACTGGTAACATCTGTCTAGCCGCTGACAGGAACTTGACATCGGAACTTGACATCGCATTTCCATTGAGCGGACTCCCGTACATGTGAAGGGCAAGTCCCACGGTACCTCCGTTCATAAGGCTGACATTTGCCTTACCCTGATAGAACATGTATCCTGGTAAAACTAGTATCCCTTCTTGCCCTTCCTAAGAAAAGTGTCAGAGTTATCTCCAGTACATCCATCTGCAGTGGGATCAATAAAGTACTTATTATCTTATCTTTCTACATAAACCCACCTGTGGAGCAGCAATATAAGTTAAAGTCAGAGAAAGTGGAAGGAAGATCTTTTGTGAAGCTAACCCTAACTCTGATAGAACATGTATCCCCTCTTGCTCTTCATGAGTAAAGTGTCCTAGTTAGTTATCTCCAGTACACCCACCTGCAATGGGATCAATACAGTACTTATCTTTCTACATAAACCCACCTGCAGTCCATGGAGCAGCACAGTGTTTCTCGCTCTCTTCACCGAGGCCAGACCAGTAGAAGCAGCCTGGGCCGCGAGCATTATCTTACAGTAGGTGTAGAGAAGAGTCAGAGCCACGAAGGACAAATAAACCCCGTCAAACACACAGTTCTTATAGTAGATGGACGGGTGGCGGAAGAGCAGCGGGTGGTCGCAGAAGATGGGGGTGTTGAAGAGGGAAAGAGGCTCGTGGACGACGGTGATGAGCAGGTCTGTGAGGGGGGGCGTGGCGGTGAGGATGAGGATGATGAAGATGAGGAGGAAGGTGCATGGGACGGAGCACATGTGGATGTAGTGCATAGGGAAGCAGATGGAGAGGTAACGCTCCAACGCCATGCCGGCCAGGATGAGAGGCGTGGAGCGGGTGGTGAGGACCGCCGTCATTATCTGAGGGGACAAAGGGGGGGAGGTAGTCTTTAATTAAAATAACAATACTTTTCAACCCAGAATCACTTACACATAATGACGGAGATGGCAAAAGTAAACACATCCTTTAGTACAGATACTCGTGTTTAAAAATACTCTGGTAAAAGTGGAAGTACTGACTAAACTTCGATACATATATTGTAAAATAGGGCCTCTTAAAGATGCACGGCTCACCAGGAAGCAGCAGACGGAGGCGTGGATCTTCCTGAAGATGTAACTGACGACGTACAGCGCTGTAACGAGGCTGAGCTGCAGAGCGTCGTTTATCACCATGCAGATAAACATGATGTAGCGCGGGTTCTCATAGAAGAGTCTGCAGTCAGTTTATGGAGCTTAGCCCACAATTACCGGAGGTTCCAGGCCGAATTTGGGAGCTCATAGGCGGCCTGCCAGCTCCCACCCGTGGAAAGCAAAAAAAAGTAAAGAAAACGGTCAATTATATCTTAAAATAATCAAAAATGAAGTTTAAAAAAATCCTCGAAAAAACGGCTAAGTGCCAACGGAGGAGGGGCTCAAAAAAGCGCAAGTCTTCGGCGCTTCGGGCGGAAGCCCCGGACACATTTTCACTCCCCCGTTGCATTTTACAACGGAGAGGGGAATCGAGACCTCCCTTCATGTTTTCCAAGCTACCATCCGCACGAAATCGGAAACCCACTTTTTGAGAGCACTTAGAAAAAAACCGGCTGTTTCACATCATGGAGGAATGTGTCCGCTACATGAGTGCTTTGGCTCGGATAAAATTGTTGCCTGGAGGACCCCAATCATGGTTCTTACCAAACTTTAAGTTTTTGAACTGGTCTCTGGAGGAATTCAAGGGGAGTTGTCAGGGAATTATGAGACACTATTTTCGGATACATTTTATCCATTTTCACCCTTTTCTCTGGTTCTTCCAAAAGTTAACTTGGACTTTTTCTGATTTTGGAGGAATGTGAGGGGAGTTGTCTTGGGAGTCTACCCGCATATGAGGCACTATTTTCGGACACATTTTTATCCATTTTCACCCTTTTCACTGGTTCTTCCAAAAGTTAACTTAGACTTTTTCTGACTCTGGAGGAATGTAAGGGGAGTTGTCAGGGGACTCTACCCGCATATGAGGCACTATTTTCGGATGCATTTTATCCATTTTCACCCCTTTTCTATGGTTCTTCCAAAAGTTAACTTGGACTTTTTCTGATTTTGGAGGAATGTGAGGGGAGTTGTCAGGGGAGTCTACCCGCATATGAGGCACTATTTTTGGATACATTTGATCAATTTTCATCCTTTTCTCTGGTTCTTCTATAAGTTAACTTAGACTTTTTCTGACCCATGTGCATCACCCTGGATCTCTGCCTGTGAGTGTGGGACCCTGCTTACAGCAGTGACTCTGCTGTACTTATGTTCTTGTACATTTCATGAGTCAAATGTGGATGAAATGGACAGGTTTCAAGCTTCTTTCCTGGGTTACATAGTGCTGTGAAGCAGCCTGTCCTCTGGGTGGGAGAGCGAGGTGATGTCAGGAGCTCTCTGGGTCACAGCCTGCTGCTGCTTTTAAACAGACTCAAAGACAGTTTTTTCCCAAGAGCCATCATTCCTCTTAACACCTGAAAGTCATACCTCTTAATCATCCTGCATGTGAAATAAATTTGACTCTATATATATGTAATTATTATTATTATTATAAATACATACTATTATTATTTATTACTTTTTAGATTTAATTTGTTATACCCCTGGAAATAATTACTGCATTGTATTCCTTATTCCTAAGTATGTATGCTGTATTTGTTTTCTTATGTTGTGATGTTTTTTGTTTTGATGGCACCTTTTGAAAGGGAGACGCATTTCTTTCTCTCATTGTACATGTATAACAACTTTAAATGACCCTATTATATAATACAATATATAAGTATATATTATACAGCTGATGCAGTTAATTTTAACTTGTTAATTCACTGCTGGCAAGTTTAATCTATTCAAAAGGCAGCATTGTTTACAAGTTGATTTTAGTATCATTATTTGAACCTGAAAAGTAGCTTGCATCTTTTTTTATTGAATAAATGCAGAATTAAAATATGTCTCTGTGTTGACTGGAAAGTAAACGAGCAGAAAATGGAAAATACGTTTTATATATGTTTCTTTTCATATCAAAACATACATTTGCATATTTAAACATACCATTTCAGGCAACTTGTAATACAAAAAATAGGTGTCTTGATGCAAGGGATTATACAAACCTTTTCTCACATTCAGTAGACAAAAATAATCGGAATATTAATCCATAATGACATTAATGGTTAATAGCAGCCTGTGTCTGTTGATTGTGTGTATACAGGTATGTACATATTTTTATATATATTGGTTTTTTGTATTCAGGATTGTGGGAAACTGTATTTCAATCTCTCTGTCTGTACACACAAACTGAAAGATTGACAATAAAGTTGACTTTGATTTTGACTTGATTTAAACAGGGTCAAATCCCAGGTCTTGATTGACTTATTGCACTATTTGTTGTTTTACATTTGTTTTATGTCTTATTATATATTATGTTGCATTGTTGGAGGAGCTTGGGACTTGAGTTTTTCATTGCCACATCTCCACTGTAGCTGTGCCTCTGACAATAAAGCTTTGAATCTTTGAATGTACAGTCTCTCTCAGTGTATCGCCTGTTTGGACGTTCTCCTCGGTCGTACTTTCATCTTCTCCTCCACTGTCCTGCATCCTTTAAAGCAGAAATGCATCCGGATGTTTTCGCGGAACTTCTTATCTCTGAGGCCATAGATGAGAGGGCTGAGAAGACGAGGAAGAATGTTGGTGAAGACGAAGGTACTGAAGAAGATATCTGTTGTCTTGTGGGGCCAATTGGTGACGAGGAAGAGGTTGATGAAGGGCGCGATGAAGGACAGCAGGCAGAGGAGCAGCTGGACCCCATGGAGCAGGATGGTGTTTCGGGCGTTTCTCATCGAGGCTCGACTCACACCTGAAACCCCACGAGCTGCGAGGAGCACGTTTAGATAGGTGAGGACCACCGTGAGGAAGACGAAGGAGAACAGGAGTACCTGAGGAGGAAGAGGGGAATACTTATTAACAGAGATGGCAAAAGTACACATATCCTTTACTCAAGTAGAAGTACAGATACTCATGTTTAAAAATACTCTGGTAAAAGTAGAAGTACTAACTTATTTACTCAATTAAAAGTAAAGAAGTATGGGCTTTGAAATGTACTTCAGTAAAAAGTACCCATAACTAGCAGCTGTTTTAAAGGTCCCATGTCATGGCCATTTCCACTGATCATAATTCCATTGTTGAGGTCTACTAGAATAGATCTATACCGTGCAATTTTCCAAACTCACATTTGTTTCGCATACAGCATCTCTGTAAAGTATGTGTATTCACTCTCTCCACTAAACGGCTCGTTGCAGCTCTTGCCCCCCCCTCCCTGTGAGCCCAGTGTGCTCCGATTGGTCGGGACTAGTCGGGACGTTGTGAATCGCGCTGAGCTCCGTGGAGGTGTGATTTCCTTGTTTAGCGATACACATCGAAACACATCAAAACTCATCCTGAGCACACACAAAGTCACAGCCGAAGTAAAAACAATAAGTGTGGCTTGATATTGGGAAAGAAAAAGGTTGATAAATGCTGTGAGAATGGGTCTGCAGAGAGGATTTCGGCGCGATCCCAACTGTCTGTTATCAGCCTGCAGCCAGGGAGGAGAGATCAACAGAGCTGCCTCCACTGAGTGTGTGAGGAAGTCTGTGGATTGGTCAATTTGGACCAATCAAGGGGGGGCTTAACGTAACGGCTCTGCGGACGTAACGTAACGGCTCCACGGATTGGTCCATTTCGTCCCGGGTTAGATGGCATCATGCACATGGACAATGACGTATCTCCAACGAGGCGTTTTGGGGAGGAATTTTCTGTGCTACAGGGTGTACTTTGAGGGTTTTGACTCTACAGACTGTTTACATGCATAAAAACCTTCATAACACACAAGGGGACGGGTACTAACCGCAAAAGCATGACATGTGACCTTTAAATAGTACCTGACCTCCCTTTTATATTAATAGAACAATAATGTCATTGTTAGCTAATGAATGTTTCCATGCTGAACAACGGCAACATGACAACATTTTCATTGGTCCCTCTTCTTTAGAGAAGACCAGGAAATGATGGATACACGTATCGTGTTCAAATCAATAGGCACGCGATAACTCTAAATAATAATGATCACGCCACCAAACACACATTAAAACTAAAGGAACCAGCTGTTTGGAAAATGTGAGAAGTAGACAGTACAGGTATTTGTGTTCAACATGTAGGAAGTAGAAAGTACAGGTATTTGGGTTCAACATGTAAGAAGTAGAAAGTACAGGTATTTGTGCAGTAACCCCAGCGGTACCACGAGGAGAGCAGCCGCCATGAGACCCAGAGTCTGCATGATGGTCAAAGCTGTCACTGTTGTCCCCTGTCGCAGTCTGCAAACTGCCTGAAGCAGGGATACCTGTCTTCTCTCAGACAGGGTGGCACGTAGTCTGCCTGCATCGAGCAGAATCCCCAGATACTCCCCCTGCTGGTGAGGTATGGGACTGCTCTTCTTCCAATTTACCGCAATCCTCACTTGGATCAATTGGGCTGTGTTTGCCCCTTCCCTGGACCTGGCCATGACTATGAGGTCGTAAAAGAAAACCCTCATGCCATGGTCGCGAAGCGGCTGAAGCGCTGTGGCCACACATTTGCTGAACGCGCGTGGGGATAGGGAGTAGCCAAACGGTAGTCTGTTGTACTCGTAGGCTCACCCCTGGAAGGCAATACACAAATACTTTCTGTGCGTAATTTCGAAAGTAAGCGTCCTTCAGGTCGATGGTTGTGAACCAATCTCCCGGCTGCACTAGTTCCAGTAATTGTTTTACATATGGAACTTTTTGCAGGCAATGTGCTGATTTAGGCTGCGAAGATCCAGAATGGGTCTGAACTCTGGACGCACGACTCCCGATTCTGTCTTCTTGGAAACCAGGAAGTACATAGTAAAGCCCATCTCTGTCCTGAGAGTGCACAACAGACACAGCCTGTTTTTGCAACAGGGCCTGCATTTCTGTTGAAAGGAAACCTATCTCCTCCTGGTATGATAGATTTGCCTCTCTTATGCCCCTGAATGGAGGAGGGATGCTGCACAACTGGAGTGAGTAACCCAGTCTCAGTGTCCTGTCCATCCACTTTGTCAGTACACAGCTGAGCTTCCATTCCCCATAAAACTGTGTTTAGGGGACATGCAAGCAGCTGTGGAGCCGCAGCTAAGAAGCTGTAGTACTCTCTGGTAGCCTCATCACCGTTCCCATCAACATCCCTTAACACCTGCATTGAGGAGATAAAGGCTTGGATGCAACAACACTTCCTGCAGCTTAATAGCTCCAAAACAGAAGCTATTTTAGTTGGCACACCAAACCAGGTAACATAACCCACATGACCTTTTCTGGCCAAAACATACCCCTCTCCACAGCAGTTACCAACCTTGATGTATGATTTGACAGACATCTGACCTTTGACACCCACATCAAACATCTGTGTAAAACCTCCTTCTACATGTACCACCTCAGGAACATTGCAAAACTCCTGTCAGATGCTGATCAACTGGTCCATGCTCGATTACTGCAACACTCTCCTCATCGGGGCTCCTAGCAGGAGCCTTCAGAAGCTCCAATACGTACAGAACAGTGCCGCTAGGACCCTGATGAGGGTGAGAAAATACAAACACATCACACCCGTTCTTCATTCCCTCCACTGGCCTAAAAACCTTTCTTTTCAAAAAAGCCTTAAATTAAACTTTGTTTTTATTATGCCTCCTGTACCTTGGGATTGCTGTTAGCAATGAAAGGCGCTTTTCAAATCGGATTTATTATTGTTATTATTATTACTCCGCTGCCAAACCTTCAATAAAAGGACGTTTGGCCCATGTGGGGCTGACAAAGAAAGTGCCGATTTTCTACTGAGGTCCTTGAACGCGGCATGCTCTCATGGGGCCGTCATAATGCCGTTTCTTTGACACGGACATTATGGGGAAATGTGGAATTGTGGAGAGAGGTGACTCTAGGATGAATGCAATCGTTTTTACTGAATGCATTTTTCACACACACATCACTCAGTGTTTCTCAAACGTTTTCATACCAAGGACCACTTAACCAATAAAAAAACACTAGCGGACCACCTAAGCCCATAAATATCAAAAAACACATAGTTTTTCTAGAGCAGATTACAAATCGCCTGAAATGGTACAAACAAGTGAAACTTAAGCTCGCTCCATTGCGGAGATATTCCCGTGAGAATAAAAAAAAAAAATAAAAATAACTGACAATTGTGAAATACCAATATACTCACGGACCACCAGTGGTCCGCGGACCACACTTTGAGAAGCACTGTTCTAGACTAAGGTTACAATACGTAACCCAACGTTCTTCTGCGGAGGTCCTTGAACGCACGGCGGCCACTCGCCTTCGTATTAACACTGTGTTTCACATTCAACGGTGAAATGCATTAATCGGAGCTATTATACCAGGCAAGGTGTGTTTAGCAGGGCAGAGGTTCTCTGCCCAGTCTGCTGCCTGCTGGGAGCAAATGGGCTGCCACGCTCCCCCGCCATGGTCATCACCAGGGGGAAGTCCTGGCGGACAGACCTAGGCGGTGGACTTCCATGGACACCGGAACCGGAAGTGCCCGACAACGAGAAGTCCTCAACATCCTCCTCCCCGGCAAATGGAGCCATCCCCCCCGCTGGAATGGCGAACGTGAATGGCACCACCTCTGCCATATCCTGGTCCCCCAAATACTCTAAGCAGAGGTGGTGGGGATCGGCGCCCGCTATTAAGCCAGGGCACGAAGGACAGGCCCGGGTCTCTAGAAGTGGTGACTCCATGAAGGTATAATAACTTCTTTCTTCTTCTTTCAAACGTTTTACTTTCTCTGAGGTGTTGTCCTGCTCAGTGAAGAGCAAAGGATGACAGGATCAGGAGGCGTGGCGGCCTTATATACTGTGTGCCTGCGCGCACATTCAGTTAGGCTCGCCCTGATTGGCCGGCTACGTTTATACAAACTCAGTGTGTGAATGCTCGCATAGCATGGTTGAGAGTAGTGCCCATAGAGCCCAGTAGAGGGCGGAGCCTGTGTGAGATATAACGAAAGCTATTGTGGAGTAAAAGTACACCATATACCACTGAACTATAGTCGAGTAGAAGTACAAAGCAGAACAAATGTAAATACTCAAGTGAAGTACCTCAAAAGTGTGTTTAAATTCGTGACTGAATGTACTTAGTTACTTTACACCACTGCCGGAGGGAAGGGCGTGACAAACACAAATATCAGGGAGAAATTCAACGAGATAACAAATACCTCCACCACGAGACTGAGGGTCACGTGGTACGGTGTGTTGTAGACGAAGGAGGCGTGACAGAGGACCGTCTTTGAGAAGACAGACAGAGGCTGAGTGATGAGGATGATGATGATGTCAGTGAAGGCAGGGATGAAGGACACGAGCCAGATGAGAGCGATGAGGAGGTGGGCTCTCTGCACCGTGCAGATCTGGACGTGATGAAGAGGAAGACACACGGCAATGTAACGCTCCATCGCCATGCCAGCCAGATTCAGAGGGCTGTTCCTGGAGGGAGAAACACACAGGTTTTGTTTCCCCCCCTTAAGTTCTTTGGATCTAAGGCTTATCAAGTCATACCCTTGGTGTTCAGTCAACATGATAACACACACACACACACACACACACACACACACACACACACACACACACACACACACACACACACACACACACACACACACACACACACACACGCACGCACGCACGCACGCACGCACGCACGCACGCACGCACGCACGCACACACACACACACACACACACACACACACACACACACACACACACTTTGATCTGTTAGAATAGATATAAAGATAGATAGATAGTTTATTAATCCCTTTATTTATTAATTCTACTTTTACTCAATTACAAGACCTATTGTAACACCTGTTGGTGGTGATTAAGACGACCAGCATGATGCAGCAGGGGATGAATCCTGGGTTGCCGGTGTAGATGGCGATCACTAGCCCCATAGAAAGTGTCAGCATGATCATGTCGTTAATCACCAGGTGGATGTACAGCACATACCTGCAGGAGAGGAAGAGGAAGAGGAGGAGAACATGAGGAAGAGGATGATAAAAACAAGAAACATATGTAAACAGGAAAGAGATGGGAGCGTCATGTTGAAGATGTCCTCAAAACCTGGTTAAAATCACTGATTCGGTCATAATAATAAAAACATGAATATAGCGATGTTTCGGAAACAATAATACCTATCTTTTTGTTTTTTCCATCAGATTTGACTTTTGTACTTCTAGCACACTACTGGAGTTATTGGGACATTTGAAACACTCCTATGTACCACCCAATTCCTCAAAGTCTATACAATCAAATACAAATACTAACACATTGGTAAGGTCTAAGGTCTAATCTATATCCGTAATTGTGATGAAATAGCAGGTTAAAACAGGATCAACAGCTTGGAAAGTTGAACTTTTCTCAACTTTCGAAACGAGCAAAGGAGGAAAAGCAAAGCTTGACGTCACCCCATTCAAAGTGAATGGGAAGCGTCTCCATTGAAGCACGCAATGCTCCCATGTGGACGTACCGTTAGAATATTAGCTGAACATACCATGGACTGATAATTCACAGTTTAAACCTCTTCATTTGAACCCCTGCTGAGATTACAGAGTGCCCAAAAAACACTTTTTCTGGAAACTCAATCAATCAATGTTTATTTATATAGCCCAATATCACACATGTTACATTTGTCTCAGTGGACTTCACAGTTTGTACAGAATATCAGTATCAAAATACGACACCCTCTGTCCTTAGACCCTCTGTCCTTAGACCCTCTGTCCTTAGACCCTCTATCCTTAGACCCTCACATCGAACAAGGAAACACTTCCGGAGAAAACCCACAGTTTAAAGGGAACATGGGAGAAACCTCAGGGAGAGCAACAGAGGAGGGATCCCTCTCCCAGGACGGACAGACGTGCAATAGATGCAGTGTGTAAATCGAAGAGATCATACATTTGCAATCCAATCCAAATCTGAATTATCTACTCTCATGGATCACTGTGACTAAAACAACATGTGATAAGGGCTGCACAATTAATATATATGTTATGCACTATATGAACAAGTGCAATACGACTTTCAATGAGATTTTACACCTGTATAAATAAAGGCTAAATAAAAAATACTCAAATCGCAGGATGCAGAATATTTGTAAAAGGCGAAATATGTTTTTAAATTGTAATAATAATAATACATGTTATTTACAAAGCGCTTTTCCTGGTGCTCAAAGTGCTTTACAAGCAACATACAAATACAAAGTTTAACGAAGAACCTTGGAGCTGCAGAGATATCAGAGCCATTCATATCCTGCAAAAATAATAAATCCCTCCAATTACTGTGAATAATGTCGCAGTTGCGATATCAGTCAACTCATCTTAGATACTTATTTTTTCCAAATTGTGCAGCCCACATTTCAATCATTTAGTATTTCTTGTTTTAGGGCGACAACCTTTCCATATGTTAAAAGGACATTTGCTGTCACCTAAACAAAGTTTCAATCTATTTTAATATACTTGTTTTAGAGCAAAGCATTAATACAACAGCTGATTCCAACCTTTACCTCCACATGTAAGCAGATTTGAATATCAAGTACAATCTGTTTTACTGTGAGTATGTTCACATCTCTGTTTATCACCTGGGGTCTCGCTGGAAGTTCTTGCTCTTGAAGTATGTGTAGACAAAAGCTCCATTGATGCAGATGATGGTGAATACCAGGACAAAGGTGATGAAGTTCTTTGTGAAAGCTTCGTTATAGCTGTCGAAACGTCTGCTGGAGTTCATATTGTCCTCAGAGCTGGAGACACAAAACACAGATTACATGAGAATAAGAGCCTTCGTTGTTCTTTAGTGAATCAAACTCCTTAGCTTAGCTCTAAACATGCCTGCTGTACGAGGAACAGGAAGAGCAGCAGTTCATTATATAACAATAATACAAATATAACAACATGTAAACTAATGAATGTTAACATAGTGGTTTTCTGGGATTAAACATAACACTATTAAAACAAACAAAACAAAATCTGAAAATCTGGATGTGTTTTTCTGCATTTAGTTGAAGCTTTTAAAGGCCTTTTGAAGAAGAACACAGTCAGACAACGGTATTATTATAATAAAAATATAACAAAATGTAAACATCTAAGGAAAGTTAACTTTGACATTTTAAAATGAATTAATCTCACTATTTGTGCACCTAGAGTCATACCTTACATTTAAACTATCCACAATATAAATACGGTACGTTTTTAAAACGTTGCAACATTAAATCGTTTCACACTTCTTACTTCAGCGACAGACTCCCACCTGCTGACTTTCTGAATCCTCCAGCTGCCGGTCAGCTCCTTTATAATGTGTGTGTGTGTGTGTGTGTGTGTGTGTGTGTGTGTGTGTGTGTGTGTGTGTGTGTGTGTGTGTGTGTGTGTGTGTGTGTGTGACGAGCATTGTGAACTTTTGATCATTAAAGGTAGCGAGGATGTTCCCACTTAATCAAAATGTGCATTAATTTACCGACTTTTTAAAATGTATAGGATTCTCAGGATTATATTTACATTTGATTTAAAGTGTGTGTGTGTGTGTGTGTGTGTGTGTGTGTGTGTGTGTGTGTGTGTGTGTGTGTGTGTGTGTGTGTGTGTGTGTCTGTCTGGGGTTGGGCTGTTAAGGTTTTGGCAACACATATTTGTATTACACTTAACATTGAATTAAACAGAGAACTTCTTCCACTTCCATTATGTGCTTTATTTCTGCTGATGTACAAACCAGGCTTGCACAGAACTTGAATAACATTTCCTTTTATTTCTTCCACATTATAATGTAGAGCTGATCCTGCTGAACAACATGTAAGTATGATAAACCACAGATGTTATTTTCTGCAATAGTCCAACATCCAATGGTGAAAATCCCGGAGGAGATGCTAACTTCCAGGTCGGACTACAACAATACGTCATCTCTCCGATAGTGATGTTACGTTGGCGAACGATCCGATTCTTTTGAACGACTCTTTGGTACGAACGAAGGTAACCCAGTCGTACTTGGTGAGAGCCTAAGACACTCAAATCCAGCACCAGACACTTTTTACGCTGCTATGGACAATCTTGCACTAATGCACATTCTCAAATATTGAAGTGACTGTTATTTTGTATATATTGTGTTTTTATTTAGGTCTTAATGTGTGCACATGTAAAAATGTGTCTTTGATTCTGTATTTATAGGTATATACATATTTTCACACATGTTTTTATATACATTTGTTTTATATTCGGGATTGTGAGAAACTGAGTGAGTATTTCGATCTCTCTGGAGGATTGACAATAAAGTTGACTTTGACTTGACTTTGATTATCCAGGTGATTATTTCGCAGATGAACCTATTAACCCCTTAAGAAATGGAACGGCTCTCGGAAAGGAACGGAGCCATACGATCCGGCTTCCTTCAAAGAGCCGTAATTGCCATCACTATGCTGCTCTACTTCCCCTAAATGTTCCCTTTCTGCAGCACCGGTCTGACCCTTGACACAGTTTTCCCCCGACAGGACAGGTACCGGGTCCAGTACTTCCTGAATTGCTCGTCCCTAAAACCGTAGATCACGGGGCTCAGGAAACGGGGGATGATGTAGACAACCAGGAAGAAGATGTAGCGGATCTCCAGACTGAAGCGAGGGAAAAGAGAGATGAGAGCCACCTGAAGGGAAGGAACTACAAAGGTCAGCATGCACAGCAGCAGCTGGAAGAAAATCAGAGAAATAGAAAAGTATATTTAGTTATTTACAACATTTACAACACACAATGTGGTCTTCTAGGGTATTGTACACATCATTTAAAGTATAGATTATGAAGCTACTAGTCCCCATCTTTAATCGTAAACAGTTTAATTGAGAGGCCACTATTTGTGTTTTTCAACTTTAACATTCAAATTATAAGGAAGAGGATTAGGGCCACATTGGAGAAACAGTTTTGGGATGGGACCAAAAGTTCAACAAATCAGAGAAAAATTCAGATTTCTGTGAAAAGATTATTTGTTTTTTTCGAAAATCTCAAAATACTGACAATAATAGCAGATTAGAAATAAATAAAATAACTGTTGGTCACATCTATGAATAATTTCACATGTGGCCGTCTTCCGTACATTTACCTGTTAAATCTTAAAGCGAAGCGGTTGTGAAAATATAAGTTAAACTCTTTTTTCTTCACCTGGAAAAACCTTATTTCTTGTCTCAAAAAAGAAATAATGTTTTTTCAACAGATCTTAAAAGATTTTCCTGGCAATTTTGGCTCTTTTGGTTTTCAAAGTGGAAGGAAGATCATTGCCTCAATTATGCTAACCCTAAACTAACCCTAACCCTGATAGAACATGTATCCCCTCTTGCTCTTCATGAGTAAAGTGTCCTAGTTAGTTATCTCCAGTACACCCACCTGCAATGGGATCAATACAGTACTTATCTTATCTTTCTACATAAACCCACCTGCAGTCCATGGAGCAGCACAGTGTTTCTCGCTCTCTTCACCGAGGCCAGACCAGTAGAAGCAGCCTGGGCCGCGAGCATTATCTTACAGTAGGTGTAGAGAAGAGTCAGAGCCACGAAGGACAAATAAACCCCGTCAAACACACAGTTCTTATAGTAGATGGACGGGTGGCGGAAGAGCAGCGGGTGGTCGCAGAAGATGGGGGTGTTGAAGAGGGAAAGAGGCTCGTGGACGACGGTGATCAGCAGGTCTGTGAGGGGGGGCGTGGCGGTGAGGATGAGGATGATGAAGATGAGGAGGAAGGTGCATGGGACGGAGCACATGTGGTTGTAGTGCATAGGGAAGCAGATGGAGAGGTAACGCTCCAACGCCATGCCGGCCAGGATGAGAGGCGTGGAGCGGGTGGTGAGGACCGCCGTCATTATCTGAGGGGACAAAGGGGGGGAGGTAGTCTTTAATTAAAATAACAATACTTTTCAACCCAGAATCACTTACACATAATGATGGAGATGGCAAAAGTAAACACATCCTTTAGTACAGATACTCGTGTTTAAAAATACTCTGGTAAAAGTAGAAGTACTGACTAAACTTCGATACATATATTGTAAAATAGGGCCTCTTAAAGATGCACGGCTCACCAGGAAGCAGCAGACGGAGGCGTGGATCTTCCTGAAGATGTAACTGACGACGTACAGCGCTGTAACGAGGCTGAGCTGCAGAGCGTCGTTTATCACCATGCAGATAAACATGATGTAGCGCGGGTTCTCATAGAAGAGTCTGCAGTCAGAGAAAAACAAGAGGTTAGAGACTTAGACTACAGGAGAGCTGCGAAAAATCTGAGTTCGCCTGGTGCACAATGTTATGGAGGTGGGGGTCTTGCTGGTGCTCAAGTGTGCATATACGTCACCCCATACTCTACCTGCCTTAAGAGACACTATTTTGGGATACAATTTCTCCATTTTCACCCCTTTTCTCTGGTTCTTCCAAAAGTTAACTTAGACTTTTTCTGACTCTGGACGAATGTAAGGAGAGTTGTCAGGGGACTCTACCCGCCTTAAGAGACACTATTCTGGGATACAATTTCTCCATTTTCACCCCTGGTTCTTCCAAAAGTTAAGTTAGACTTTTTCTGACCCATGTGCATCACCCTGGATCTCTGCCTGTGAGTGTGGGACCCTGCTTACAGCAGTGACTCTGCTGTACTTATGTTCTTGTACATTTCATGAGTCAAATGTGGATGAAATGGACAGGTTTCAAGCTTCTTTCCTGGGTTACATAGTGCTGTGAAGCAGCCTGTCCTCTGGGTGGGAGAGCGAGGTGCTGTAAGGAGCTCTCTGGGTCACAGCCTGCTGCTGCTTTTAAACAGACTCAAAGACAGTTTTTTCCCAAGAGCCATCATTCCTCTTAACACCTGAAAGTCATACCTCTTAATCATCCTGCATGTGAAATAAATTTGACTCTATATATATGTAATTATTATTATTATTATAAATACATACTATTATTATTTATTACTTTTTAGATTTAATTTGTTATACCCCTGGAAATAATTACTGCATTGTATTCCTTATTCCTAAGTATGTATGCTGTATTTGTTGTCTTATGTTGTGATGTTTTTTGTTTTGATGGCACTTTTTGAAAGGGAGACGCATTTCTTTCTCTCATTGTACATGTATAACAACTTTAAATGACCCTATTATATAATACAATATATAAGTATATATTATACAGCTGTTGCAGTTAATATTAACTTGTTAATTCATTGCTGGCAAGTTTAATCTATTCAAAAGGCAGCATTGTTTACAAGTTGATTTTAGTATCATTATTTGAACCTGAAAAGTAGCTTGCATCTTTTTTTATTGAATAAATGCAGAATTAAAATATGTCTCTGTGTTGACTGGAAAGTAAACGAGCAGAAAATGGAAAATACGTTTTATATATGTTTCTTTTCATATCAAAACATACATTTGCATATTTAAACATACCATTTCAGACAACTTGTAATACAAAAAATAGGTGTCTTGATGCAAGGGATTATACAAACCTTTTCTCACATTCAGTAGACAAAAATAATCGGAATATTAATCCATAATGACATTAATGGTTAATAGCAGCCTGTGTCTGTTGATTGTGTGTATACAGGTATGTACTTATTTTTATATATATTGGTTTTTTTGTATTCAGGATTGTGGGAAACTGTATTTCAATCTCTCTGTCTGTACACACAAACTGAAAGATTGACAATAAAGTTGACTTTGATTTTGACTTGATTTAAACAGGGTCAAATCCCAGGTCTTGATTGACTTATTGCACTATTTGTTGTTTTACATTTGTTTTATGTCTTATTATATATTATGTTGCATTGTTGGAGAAGCTTGGGACTTGAGTTTTTCATTGCCACATCTCCACTGTAGCTGTGCCTCTGACAATAAAGCTTTAAATCTTTGAATGTCCAGTCTCTCTCAGTGTATCGCCTGTTTGGACGTTCTCCTCGGTCGTACTTTCATCCTCTCCTCCACTGTCCTGCATCCTTTAAAGCAGAAATGCATCCGGATGTTTTCGCGGAACTTCTTATCTCTGAGGCCGTAGATGAGAGGGCTGAGAAGACGAGGAAGAATGTTGGTGAAGACGAAGGTACTGAAGAAGATATCTGTTGTCTTGTGGGGCCAATTGGTGACGAGGAAGAGGTTGATGAAGGGCGCGATGAAGGACAGCAGGCAGAGGAGCAGCTGGACCCCATGGAGCAGGATGGTGTTTCGGGCATTTCTCATCGAGGCTCGACTCACACCTGAAACCCCCGAGCTGTGAGGAGCACTTTCAGATAGGTGAGGACCACCGTGAGGAAGACGAAGGAGAACAGGAGTACCTGAGGAGGAAGAGGGGAGTACTTATTAACAGAGATGGCAAAAGTACAAATATCCTTTACTCAAGTAGAAGTACAGACACTCGTGTTTAAAAATATTCAGGTAAAAGTAGAAGTACTGACTAAAGTTCTTTACTCAAGTAAAAGTAAAGAGGGCTTCTAAATGTACTTCAGTAAACAGTACCCATAACTAGCAGCTGCTTTAAAGAGTACCTGACCTCCCTTTATATTAATAGAACAATATTGTCATTGTTAGATAATGAATGTTTCCATGCTGAACAACGGCAACATGACAACTTTTTCATTGGTCCCTCTTCATTAGAGAAGACCAGGAAATGATGGATACACGGATCGTGTTCAAATCAATAGGCACGCAATGACTCTAACGAATAATGATCACGCACCAAACGCACATTCAGACTAAAGGAACCAGCTGTTTGGGAAATGTGAGAAGTAGAAAGTACAGGTATTTGTGTTCAACATGTAAGAAGTAGAAAGTACAGGTATTTGAGTTCAACATGTGAGAAGTAGAAAGTACAGGCATTTGTGTTCAAAATGTAAGAAGTAGAATGTACAGGTATTTGTGTTCAACATGTGAGAAGTAGAAAGTACAGGTATTTGTGTTCAACATGTAAGAAGTAATAAGTACAGGTATTTGTGTTCAAAATGTAAGAAGTAGAAAGTACAGGTATTTGTGTTCAAAATGTAAGAAGTAGAAAGTACAGGTATTTGTATTCAAAATGTAAGAAGTAGAAAGTACAGGTATTTGTGTTCAACATGTAAGAAGTAGAAAGTACAGGTATTTGTGTTCAAAATGTAAGAAGTCAAAGTAAAAAGTCTACAAAGTAACTTACGCTATTCAATAAATGTAATGGAGTAAAAGTATAACATATACCTCCTGACTGAAGTCGAGTAGAAGTACAAAGTAGAACAAATACTCAAGTGAAGTACCTCAAAAGTGTGCTTAAATACTTGATTGAATGTACTTAGTTACTTTACACCACTGCCGGAGGGAAAGGCATGAAAAACACAAATATCAGAGAGAGATTCAACGAGATAACAAATACCTCCACCACTAGACTGAGGGTCTCGTGGTACGGTGGTGTTGTAGACGAAGGTGGGGTTACAGAGACCGTCTTTGAGAAGACAGACAGAGTCTGAGTGATGAGGATGATAATGATGTCAGTGAAGGCAGGGATGAAGGACACGAGCCAGATGAGAGCAATAAGGAGGTGGGCTCTCTGCACCGTGCAGATCTGGACGTGATGAAGAGGAAGACACACGGCGATGTAACGCTCCAACGCCATACCAGCCAGATTCAGAGGGCTGTTCCTGGAGGGAGAGAGAAACACAAAACTAGGGTCAACAGGGTGGGTGCAGGGTGGGTGCAGGGGGTCTGGAGGACGGGTTTTGGCTGACAGCCCAGGGGCACAGCGGAGGACCCGGAAGGGGTCTCGGGCGGACGGCCCGGGGGCAAGGCAGAGTCCAAGGAAGAGTCAGGGGGCCGAGGGCGAAGACCGCGGCTCTCAGTGGGCCGGGCTCGAGGGCGAAGACCGGACAGGTCTAAGGTCTAAACCGGGCAGGACCCGGTGTCGGCCGGACAGGAACCGGAGCCGGTGGGACAGGCTTCGGCAGGATCCCCCATGGAAGAGGACCAGGAGTTGGCAGGACCCCCGGCGAGACAGGTGACGGCGGGACCTCCAACGGAACAAGACATGGGATTGGCAGGACCCCCGGCAGATGAGTCGTCGGCGGGACCCCCAACGGGACAGGACACAGGGTTGGCAGGACCCCCGGCAGGAGAGTAGTCGGCGGGACCTCCAACGGCACAGGACATAGGTTTGGCAGGACCCCCGGCAGAAGAGTAGTCTGCGGGACCCCCAACGGGACAGGACATAGAGTTGGCAGGACCCCCAGCCGAACCTCCAGCGGAACCTCCAACGGCACGGACATAGGATTGGCAGGACCCCCGGCAGAGAAGTAGTCGGCGGGGCCTCCAACGGCACAGGACATGGAGTTGGCAGGACCCCCAGCGGAACCTCCAACGGACCAGGACATTGGGTAGGGACTTGAGACGTGACTCGAGAGGGGACTTGAGAGGAGACTTGAGAGGGGAACCAAGGGGGAACTAGAGAGGGGACTCGAGGAGGGACTAGAGAGGGGACTAGAGGAGGGAACTCGAGAAGTTACTTGAGAGGGAACTGGAGAGGGGACTCGAGAGGGAATTTGAGATGGGACTAGAGAAGTGACTAGAGTTGGGACCAGAGATGGGACTAGGGAATTGACTAGAGGAGAGACTTGAGACGGGGACTAGAGATGGGACTAGAGAAGGGACTAGAGAAGGGACTTGGGAAGGGACTTGGAGAGGGGACTGGAGAAGTGACTAGAGGAGGACACTCGAGAGGAGACTTGACAGGGAACTCGAGAGGTGACTTGAAAGGAGGCTTGAGAGGGGACTCGAGAGGTGACTTGAGAGTGGAATCGAGAGGTTACTAGAGAGTGGACTCGAGAGGGAACTCGAGAGGTGACTTGAGAGGTGACTTGAAAGGAGGCTTGAGAGGGAACTCGAGAGGAGACTTGAGAGGGAACTCGAGGGGTGACTTGAGAGGGGACTCGAGGGGGGACTTGAGAGGGGACTTGAGGGGGGACTTGAGAGGGGACTTGAGAAGGAACTTGAGAGGAGACTTGAGACGGTCGGTTCGCCAACAGAACACGGGGGGCTCGAGTCGGCCGGAATGCCAACAGGACACGGGGAGCTGGCGTCGGCCGGTAAGCCGACAAGACACGGGGAGCTTGCGTCAGCCGGAGACGAGGGGCTGGAGTCGAAACCATGGCTGCTGGGGCAAGGACTGAGGCTGGAACCATGGCTGCTGGGGCCAGAACTGGGGCCGGAACCATGGCTGCAGGGGCCAGAACTGGGGCTGAAACCATGGCTGCTGGGGCCAGAACTGGGGCCGGAACCATGGCTGTTGGGGCCTGTACTGGAGCCGGAACCATGGCTGCTGGGACCAGAACTAGGGCTGGAACCATGGCTGCTGGGGCCGGAACCATGGCTGCTGTGGCCAGAACTGGGGCTGGAACCATGGCTGCTGGGGCCTGTACTGGAGCCCAAAGCATAGCTTCTGTGGCTAGGGCTGCTAGCCTGAACCTGCAACTCCTTCTCTTAGGAGCCGTTTGGAGGCTCTGTGGACCTCCAAAAGCCAGACGAGTTCCAGAGAACGACTCTTGGACAGGAGCAGGAACTGGAGCAGAAGCAAGGGTTGACTCCAGACGGAACACACCGATGCGTGTGGTGTCATAATGGGAATTGGGAGGCAGCATGGCTGGGGCTAGCAGGCAGGGGATAACACACCGAGAGGAAATCCAAAATCCAGCCAGGTAACAATTTCACTAACTCTGGCTTCTCCATAGCCATCTGTTGTGCCTTAGCCAGAGCAGCCTCTCGCTGCTGAACTCCAGACGCTCCCATCCACTTATCAGAACAGCCAGCCAAAGAAAAGTAAAAACGAAGTAATTCCAACTCAAAAGGATCTGCTGGGCCCATCCTTGGTTAGTTCCTTCTGTCAGGGTTGAGAGCGAAGCAGGCAGGACCCAAATGCAGATAAACAGAAAATACCTTTATTTCAAGGCTTAAAGACAGAGCAAAACAGAACTCTTCCCCGTGAACAACGTCAAACTACAACAAGGAACTAACAAAGACTAATAGAAAACACAGAACCTAAATGCACACATGACTAATCAAACAAACAAGAGACAGGTGAGGAGGGAGGAGGTGAAGACTTTTAAAAAATAAAACAGGAAACCAAAGACAAAAAAAGACCGTGACACTGAGTACTTCTACTTTTACTCAAGTACAAGATCTGAGTACTTTTACTTTTACTCAAGAACAAGATCTGACTCCCTCCCATGTGATTATTCCAGGATGAAACCCAACCTGTTGGTGGTCATTAAGACGACCAGCATGATCCAGCAGGGGATGAATCCTGGGTTGCCGGTGTAGGTGGCGATCACTAGCCCCAGAGAAAGTGTTAGCATGATCATGTCATTAATCACCAGGTGGATGTACAGCACATACCTGCAGGAGAGGAAGAGGAAGAGGAGGAGAACATGAGGAAGACAACAAGAAAAAACAAGAAACATATGTAAACAGGAAAGAGATGGGGAGCGTCATGTTGAAGATGTCCTCAAAACCTGGTTAAAATCACTGATTCGGTCATAATAATAAAAACATGAATATATTATATATATATATATATATACTGCATTGTGGTTCCGTGGGTTCGCTTTGCCTCCGTTGCTCGCTTCGAAAATTAAGAAAACCAACAGGTTTTTTGGTGCGCGACCAACAACCATTTCAATTGGATTGAGATTAGTTTAACATTAATCTCCCGCCCCGGACACACAAGCACGCGGTTTGATTGGCTAGAGCTTGTACTGGTGTATGATTTGATTGGCTGGCGCTTCCGTCAAACCTTAAAAAAGTTGAACTTTTCTCAACTTTCGAAGCGAGCAACGGAGGCAAAGCGACGGACCACAATGCAGTTCGGCAAAGCTTGACGTCATCCCATTTAAAGTGAATGGGAAGCGTCTCCGTTGAAGCACGCAATGCTCCCATTTGGACGTACCGTTAGAATATTAGCTGAACATACAATGGACTGATAATTCACAGTTTAAACCTCTTAATTTGAACCCCTGCTGAGACTGCAAAGGGCGGAAAAAAACACTTTTCTGGAAACTCAATCCAATTTAAATCTGAATTATCTACTCTCATGGATCACTGTGACTAAAAAAACATTTAATAAGGGCTGCATAATTAATATATATGTAAGGCAAATGTCAGCCTTATGGACAGAGGTACCATGGGACTTGCCCTTCAAATGTACGCGTGTCCGCTCAATGGAAATGCGATGTCAACTTCCGATGTCAAGTCCCTGCCAGCGGCTGGACAAATGTTACCAGTGTTTACCAGTGTTGCCAGGGGCACGAGAATACCCTCCACTGGAGGGTGGGTGCTGCTGCTGTGAAGAAGGCCGAATATCGGAGCCGATGAGCGGACGATAAAGCACCGCAAAAATACACCACCTTTAAGTGTTGCCAGGGGCACGAGAATACCCTCCACTGGAGGGTGGGTGCTGCTGCTGTGAAGAAGGCCGAATATCGGAGCCGATGAGCGGACGATAAAGCACCGCAAAATACACCACCTTTAAGTGTTGCCAGGGGCACGAGAATACCCTCCACTGGAGGGTGGGTGCTGCTGCTGTGAAGAAGGCCGAATATCGGAGCCGATGAGCGGACGATAAAGCACCGCAAAATACACCTCTTTTCTGAGTCACCAGGGGCATGAAGTTCTGGAGGGTGTGAACATCTGGGTTTAGTCCGTTGGGGAGTGCTTAATTCCGGGGATTGGGGTCTCATGTTATGTAAGTATGGATGATTTTCGAAATTCTCGAAAAACGGCTAAGTGCCAACGGGGGAGGGGGTCAAGTCTTCGGCCTGTCCATTTCATGCATTTTTAATGGGGTCGTCGAATGTGATTGAAATGGACAGATTCCTGTCCATTTCATGCATTTTTAATGGGGTCGTCGAATGTGATTGGAAATGGAACAGATTCCTGTACATTTCATGCATTTTTAATGGGGTCGTCGAATGTGATTGAAATGGACAGATTCCTGTACATTTCATGCATTTTTAATGGGGTCGTCGAATGTGATTGAAATGGACAGATTCCTGTACATTTCATGCATTTTAATGGGGTCGTCGAATGTGATTGAAATGGACAGATTCCTGTACATTTCATGCATTTTTAATGGGAGTCGTCAGTATATGGAGCTTAACCCATAATTCCCGGACGTTCCAGGCCGAATTGGAAGCTCATAGGCGGCCTGCCATGCGCCTCCCACCCGTGGAAAGCAAAAAAAGTAAAAGAAAACGGTCAATTATATGTTAAAATAATCAAAAATGAAGTTTTTGAAAAGGTGCCAACGGGGGAGGGGGTCAATCTTCGGCGCTTCGGGACGAAGCCCCGAGACTTTTGCACTCCCCCGTTGCAATTTACAACGGGAGGAGGGAAACGAGACCTCCCCTCCTCCGTCCAAAAATTCATTCATCTTTTCCAAGCTACCACTGCACGAAATCGGAAACCCGGTTTTTGAGAGCACTTAGAAAAAACGAGCTATTTTCACATGATGGGGAAATCATGGAGGAATGTATCCGCCTCATGAGCACTTTGATCGGATGAAATTGTTGCCTGGAGGACCCCCAATCATGGTTCTCCCACAAAACTTTAAGTTTTCAACACTGGTCTCTGGAGGAATGCAAGGGGAGTTGTCAGGGAACTCTACCCGCCTCAAGAGGCACTATTTTGGGATACATTTTATCCATTTTCACCCTTTTCTATGGTTCTTCCAAAAAGTTAACTTAGACTTTTCCGACTCTGGAGGAAGGTAGGGGGAGTTGTCAGGGGACTCTACCCCTTATGGAACACTATTTTGGATACATTTTATCATTTTCACCCTTTTCTATGGTTCCCAAAAGTTAACTTAGACTTTTTCCGACTCTGGAGGAAGGTAGGGGGAGTTGTCAGGGGACTCTACCCGCCTTATGGAACACTATTTTGGGGTACTTTTTTCCCATTTTCACCCCTTTTCTCTGGTTCTCCAAAAAGTCAAGTCAGACTTTTTTCCTGATTTCTCACTGATCGAATGGCAAACGCGACCCGCCATCGGAGGGCCTCCGCCGGCCCGGCCTCGTGCCGGTGCTCTGGCGGTCGGTTCCTCCGAACTGCGGGTTCGACTCTGATGGCCGGAGGGTGTGCTGCGCGGGGGTAACCCCGCGGAGCACAGCCTTCCTGCCCGCCCGATATGAAGCGTGACCGAGACGAACCGTCTGACTCAGGTGTCCCACCACGGGTCCCGCGGCGGGACGGAGGTTCCGGGCTGGAACCTCCCCACCTCCGCCGCGGTGCACCCGGCAAACACTGTTTCTCGAACCCTCCACTGTTGCATAGCTGCGCAATTGGCCTTGCTCCGGGCACCGGTTCCCCCGGGGACCAGTGTTCGGTGGCTCCACATGATATATGGTCGACCCTACTTCATAACATGCTACTCTCATCGAATCAGTTATGGTTCCCTTGATTGCTCAACGTTACTTGGGTGACTGTGACACGTCATAATAGATGTCAACGAACGCTGACCTTCGGTGAAGTTCAGTGCTTCGTGCATTATCAGATCCAACCCATGCGGTGTGCTCTCCGGGGCCCTGGGACCTTTGGTGACTCAGATAACCTCACAGGCCCCGTAGCGACCACGGGTAACGGAGAACCATGGTTTGATTTGGGAGAGGGCCTTACCATGGTATAGGGTTGACCGTACTCATCACAGGCTACCCGTTTGATCCTGCGTACCAACCCATATGCTTGTCTGCAAAGAGTGAACTGCCTGGTCCTGCCCTGGTGTTCCTCCACGGCTAGTGTCCAGCCGTCAGCTGTGCTATCAGCAAATTTGACCCGCCATCGGAGGGCCTCCTCCCCGGGTCCACATGCCGGTGCTGGACGGTCGGACTAATACTACTGCTCAGGGGTCTGCTCCTGGAGCGGCCTGCCATCGGAGGGCCTCCTCCGGCCCGGCCTCGTGCCGGTGCTCTGTTCCTCCGAACTGCGGGTTCGACTCTGAAGGAGGCCGACTATGGGTGCCGAAGGGCGACGATAAAGCACCGCAAAACACACTTTGAAGCTCCTGGAGCGGCCTGCCATCGGAGGGCCTCCACCTCCACCGGCCTCGTGCCGGTGCTCTGGCGGTCGGTTCCTCCGAACTGCGGTTTCGACTCTGATGGCCGGGAGGGTCAAATCCCCAAATATGTGTATTTGCCCAAATGATGGAAATAAACAAAATGCTATTTTACAGAACAAGACAGGACATGACAAGACAGTAAAGGACATGCCGGATGTAGGTGTATTTTCACAGCTTTCTGGAAATACACCAAATGTGATTTGCAGGGCGACCCAAAGCTCCTTTTACCCAAGTGATATGCACGTCGCACATCACGGAGCTCATTTCATTACATGGTTTACCAGAGGCACTAAGGTTTTACCCGGATGTCCTTATGTGTTTAGTCAGAGTGCTTGAGACTGGGTACACGTCTTTGCCAGGCACACACAACCGAATATGGAAGCCGGTGAGCGGACGATAAAGAACCGCAAAATACACCACCTTTAAGTGTTGCCAGGGGCACGAGAACATCACATCCTCCTGGAGGGTGGGTGCTGCTGTGAAGGAGGCCGACTATGGGTGCCGAAGGGCGGACGATAAAGCACCGCAAAATACCCCCCCCTTAAAGTGTTGCCAGGGGCACGAGAACATCCTCCACTGGAGGGTGGGTGCTGCTGCTGTGAAGGAGGCCGTCTATGGGTGCCGAAGGGCGGACGATAAAGCACCGCAAAATACACCCCCTTTAAGATTCCCAGGGGCACGAGATTCTTGAGGGTGATCATCTGGGTTTAGTCCGTGGGGGAGTGCTTAAGTTCGGGGGCCCGGGGACCCAAGGTGTGCGAGGTTCTGGAAGTACGCATGTCAGGGAGGGATCCTGGAGCTCCTTAGTCCGTGTTTTGGGGGTCTTGGAGCGGCCCCAACGAGGTGACTTTGTCGGTGTATTTCATGAAAGTCTGAACTAGCCTGTTTGCTCAAGGCAGGGAGGGATCCTGGGGCTGCTGCGTCCGTGTTTTGGGGGTCTTGGAGCGGCCCCGAAGAGGTGGCTTTGTCGGTGTACGTAATGGAAGTGTGAACTAGCCTGTTTGCTCAAGGCAGGGAGGGATCCTGGGGCTGCTGCGTCCGTGTTTTGACAAAACTGAAGTGCTTTTCCTTCCGGGAAAAGATTGTCCCACTCTTGACCTAACTATCAACATCGGCCCCTCTGTTGTTTCCCCGACTCAGACTGCAAGGAATCTGGGTGTTATCCTAGATAACAACCTGTCGTTTACTGCAAACATCGCTGCTACAACCCGCTGCTGCAGATACACGCTTTTCAACATCAGGAAGATACGCCCACAGCTGACCCAGAAATCGACGCAGGTTCTGGTCCAGGCTCTCGTCACCTCACGCCTAGACTACTGCAACTCCCTCCTGGCTGGTCTACCTGCATGTGCCATCCGACCTCTGCAGCTCATCCAGAATGCAGCGGCTCGTCTGGTCTTCAACCTTCCAAAATTTTCCCACACCACGCCGCTCCTCCGCTCCCTCCACTGGCTTCCGGTAACTGCTAGAATCCACTTCAAGACACTGGTACTTGCGTACCATGCTGCGAATGGATCTGGCCCTTCCTACATCCAGGACATGGTTAAACCGTACACCCCAGCACGTGCACTACGCTCTGCATCAACCAAACGACTCGCTGCACCCTCGCTGCGAGGGGGACCCAAGTTCCCATCAGCAAAAACACGTGGGTTTGCTATCCTGGCTCCAAAATGGTGGAATGAGCTCCCCATTGAAATCAGGACCGCAGAAAGCTTACACACCTTCCGACGCAGACTGAAAACTCATCTCTTTCGACTCCACTTCGAGCGATAGAATGACTAACAAAGAACTGCTAACAGAGCACTTATATACTAATAAAGGACTGGCTTAGCCAGTTGAGCAGCACTTGAAACGATTGGCTCTTTGAAACCTGATGTTCTTATATGATTCTGTTTTCCTCAAGGTTGTGTCTTCCTGGTCGAATGTACTTATTGTAAGTCGCTTTGGATAAAAGCGTCAGCTAAATGCAATGTAATGTAATGTTTTGGGGGTCTTGGAGCGGCCACAGAGAGGTGCTTTATCAAGCTCGGTCTCCTTGCAGTGTGAAATAAACAGAGTGCTCGTGTCCGATCGTGCCACTAATTGATAACTTTTAATAGGAATGTCTGTTTGACAAATGTGGATGAAATGGACAGATTCCTGTCCATTTCATGCATTTTTAATGGGGTCGTCGAAAGTGGATGAAATGGACAGATTCCTGTACATTTCATGCACTTTTAATGGGAGTATTCAGGTGTGGATGAAATGGCCATACCTTCCCTAAATTCACAGCAAACTCACCCAGCTTTCCACACTAATTCCTGGGTAATAAAGCCATGTGCACACTGTATTTAAAGTAATCTTACCCAGCTTTCAGACACTAATTCCTGGGTAAGAAAGTCACCCTGCATGCGTCGTCAAATGTGGATAAAATGGACAGATTCCTGTACATTTCATGCACTTTTAATGGGAGGATGAAATGGCCATACCTTCCCTAAATTCACAGCAAACTCACCCAGCTTTCACACACTAATTCCTGGGTAATAAAGCCATGTGCACACTGTATTTAAAGTAATCTTACCCAGCTTTCAGACACAAATTCCTGGGTAAGAAAGTCACCCTGCATGCGTCGTCAAATGTGGATGAAATGGACAGATTCCTGTACATTTCATGCACTTTTAATGGGAGGATGAAATGGCCATACCTTCCCTAAATTCACAGCAAACTCACCCAGCTTTCACACACTAATTCCTGGGTAATAAAGCCATGTGCACACTGTATTTAAAGTAATCTTACCCAGCTTTCAGACACTAATTCCTGGGTAAGAAAGTCACCCTGCATGCGTCGTCAAATGTGGATGAAATGGACAGATTCCTGTACATTTCATGCACTTTTAATGGGAGGAAATGGCCATACCTTCCCTAAATTCACAGCAAACTCACCCAGCTTTCACACATTAATTCCTGGGTAATAAAGCCATGTGCACACTGTATTTAAAGTAATGTTACCCAGCTTTCAGACACTAATTCCTGGGTAAGAAAGTCACCCTGCATGCGTCGTCAAATGTGGATGAAATGGACAGATTCCTGTACATTTCATGCACTTTTAATGGGAGGATGAAATGGCCATACCTTCCCTAAATTCACAGCAAACTCACCCAGATTTCACACACTAATTCCTGGGTAATAAAGCCATGTGCACACTGTATTTAAAGTAATCTTACCCAGCTTTCAGACACTAATTCCTGGGTAAGAAAGTCACCCTGCATGCGTCGTCAAATGTGGATGAAATGGACAGATTCCTGTACATTTCATGCACTTTTAATGGGAGAATGAAATGGCCATACCTTCCCTAAATTCACAGCAAACTCACCCAGCTTTCACACACTAATTCCTGGGTAATAAAGCCATGTGCACACTGCATTTAAAGTAATCTTACCCAGCTTTCACACACTAATTCCTGGGTAAGAAAGTCACCCTGCATGCGAATGACCCTATTATATAAAACATATATAAGTATATATTATACAGCTGTTGCAGTTAATATTAACTTGTTAATTCACTGCTGGCAAGTTTAATCTATTCAAAAGGCAGCATTGTTTACAAGTTGATTTTAGTATCATTATTGAACCTGAAAAGTAGCTTGCATCTTTTTTATTGAATAAATGCAGAATTAAAATATGTCTCTGTGTTGACTGGAAAGTAAACGAGCAGAAAATGGAAAATACGTTTTATATATGTTTCTTTTCATATCAAAACATACATTTGCATATTTAAACATACCATTTCAGACAACTTGTAATACAAAAAATAGTGTCTTGATGCAAGGGATTATACAAACCTTTCTCACATTCAGTAGACAAAAATAATCGGAATATTAATCCATAATGACATTAATGGTTAATAGCAGCCTGTGTCTGTTGATTGTGTGTATACAGGTATGTACTTATTTTTATATATATTGGTTTTTTGTATTCAGGATTGTGGGAAACTGTATTTCAATCTCTCTGTCTGTACACACAAACTGAAAGATTGACAATAAAGTTGACTTTATTTTGACTTGATTTAAACAGGGTCAAATCCCAGGTCTTGATTGACTTATTGCACTATTTGTTGTTTTACATTTGTTTTATGTCTTATTATATATTATGTTGCATTGTTGGAGGAGCTTGGGACTTTTTTCATTGCCACATCTCCACTGTAGCTGTGCCTCTGACAATAAAGCTTTGAATCTTTGAATGTACAGTCTCTCTCAGTGTATCGCCTTTGGACGTTCTCCTCGGTCGTACTTTCATCCTCTCCTCCACTGTCCTGCATCCTTTAAAGCAGAAATGCATCCGGATGTTTCGCGGAACTTCTTATCTCTGAGGCCGTAGATGAGAGGGCTGAGAAGACGAGGAAGAATGTTGGTGAAGACGAAGGTACTGAAGAAGATATCTGTTGTCTTGTGGGGCCAATTGGTGACGAGGAAGAGGTTGATGAAGGGCGCGATGAAGGACAGCAGGCAGAGGAGCAGCTGGACCCCATGGAGCAGGATGGTGTTTCGGGCATTTCTCATCGAGGCTCGACTCACACCTGAAACCCCCGAGCTGTGAGGAGCACTTTCAGATAGGTGAGGACCACCGTGAGGAAGACGAAGGAGAACAGGAGTACCTGAGGAGGAAGAGGGGAGTACTTATTAACAGAGATGGCAAAAGTACAAATATCCTTTACTCAAGTAGAAGTACAGACACTCGTGTTTAAAAATATTCAGGTAAAAGTAGAAGTACTGACTAAAGTTCTTTACTCAAGTAAAAGTAAAGAGGGCTTCTAAATGTACTTCAGTAAACAGTACCCATAACTAGCAGCTGCTTTAAAGAGTACCTGACCTCCCTTTATATTAATAGAACAATATTGTCATTGTTAGCTAATGAATGTTTCCATGCTGAACAACGGCAACATGACAACGTTTTCATTGGTCCCTCTTCTTTAGAGAAGACCAGGAAATGATGGATACACGGATCGTGTTCAAATCAATAGGCACGCAATGACTCTAAAGAATAATGATCACGCACCAAACGCACATTCAGACTAAAGGAACCAGCTGTTTGGGAAATGTGAGAAGTAGAAAGTACAGGTATTTGTGTTCAACATGTAAGAAGTAGAAAGTACAGGTATTTGAGTTCAACATGTGAAGAAGTAGAAAGTACAGGCATTTGTGTTCAAATGTAAGAAGTAGAATACAGGTATTTGTGTTCAACATGTGAGAAGTAGAAAGTACAGGTATTTGTGTTCAACATGTAAGAAGTAGAAGTACAGGTATTTGTGTTCAAATGTAAGAAGTAGAAAGTACAGGTATTTGTGTTCAAAATGTAAGAAGTAGAAAGTACAGGTATTTGTGTTCAAAATGTAAGAAGTAGAAAGTACAGGTATTTGTTCTCAACATGTAAGAAGTAGAAAGTACAGGTATTTGTGTTCAAAATGTAAGAAGTCAAAGTAAAAGTCTACAAGTAACTACGCTATTCAATAAATGTAATGGAGTAAAAGTATAACATATACCTCCTGACTGAAGTCGAGTAGAAGTACAAAGTAGAACAAATACTCAAGTGAAGTACCTCAAAAGTGTGCTTAAATACTTGATTGAATGTACTTAGTTACTTTACACCACTGCCGGAGGGAAAGGCATGAAAACACAAATATCAGAGAGAGATTCAACGAGATAACAAATACCTCCACCACTAGACTGAGGGTCTCGTGGTACGGTGTGTTGTAGACGAAGGTGGGGTTACAGAAGACCGTCTTTGAGAAGACAGACAGAGTCTGAGTGATGAGGATGATAATGATGTCAGTGAAGGCAGGGATGAAGGACACGAGCCAGATGAGAGCAATAAGGAGGTGGGCTCTCTGCACCGTGCAGATCTGGACGTGATGAAGAGGAAGACACACGGCGATGTAACGCTCCAACGCCATACCAGCCAGATTCAGAGGGCTGTTCCTGGAGGGAGAGAGAAACACAAAACTAGGGTCAACAGGGTGGGTGCAGGGTGGGTGCAGGGGTCTGGAGGACGGGTTTTGGCTGACAGCCCAGGGGCACAGCGGAGGACCCGGAAGGGGTCTCGGGCGGACGGCCCGGGGGCAAGGCAGAGTCCAAGGAAGAGTCAGGGGGCCGAGGGCGAAGACCGCGGCTCTCAGTGGGCCGGGCTCGAGGGCGAAGACCGGACAGGTCTAAGGTCTAAACCGGGCAGGACCCGGTGTCGGCCGGACAGGAACCGGAGCCGGTGGGACAGGCTTCGGCAGGATCCCCCATGGAAGAGGACCAGGAGTTGGCAGGACCCCCGGCGAGACAGGTGACGGCGGGACCTCCAACGGAACAAGACATGGGATTGGCAGGACCCCCGGCAGATGAGTCGTCGGCGGGACCCCCAACGGGACAGGACACAGGGTTGGCAGGACCCCCGGCAGGAGAGTAGTCGGCGGGACCTCCAACGGCACAGGACATAGGTTTGGCAGGACCCCCGGCAGAAGATGTCTGCGGGACCCCCAACGGGACAGGACATAGAGTTGGCAGGACCCCCAGCCGAACCTCCAGCGGAACCTCCAACGGCACGGACATAGGATTGGCAGGACCCCCGGCAGAGAAGTAGTCGGCGGGGCCTCCAACGGCACAGGACATGGAGTTGGCAGGACCCCCAGCGGAACCTCCAACGGACCAGGACATGGGTAGGACTTGAGACGTGACTCGAGAGGGACTTGAGAGGAGGACTTGAGAGGGGAACCAAGGGGGGAACTAGAGAGGGGACTCGAGGAGGGACTAGAGAGGGGACTAGAGGAGGGAACTCGAGAAGTTAACTTGAGAGGGAAATGGAGAGGGGACTCGAGAGGGAATTTGAGATGGGACTAGAGAAGTGACTAGAGTTGGGACCAGAGATGGGACTAGGGATTGACTAGAGGAGAGACTTGAGACGGGGACTAGAGATGGGACTAGAGAAGGGACTAGAGAAGGGACTTGGGAAGGGACTTGGAGAGGGGACTGGAGAAGTGACTAGAGGAGGACACTCGAGAGGAGACTTGACAGGGGAACCTCGAGAGGTGACTTGAAAGGCAGGCTGAGAGGGGACTCGAGAGGGACTTGAGAGTGGAATCGAGAGGTTACTAGAGAGTGGAATCGCAGAGGAACTCGAGAGGTGACTTGAGGAGGTGACTTGAAAGGAGGCTGAGAGGGAACTCGAGAGGATGACTTGAGAGGGAACTCGAGGGGTGACTGAGAGGGGACTCGAGGGGGGACTTGAGAGGGGGACTTGAGGGAGGGACTTGAGAGGGGACTTGAGAAGGAACTTGAGAGGAGACTTGAGACGGTCGGTTCGCCAACAGAACACGGGGGGCTCGAGTCGGCCGGAATGCCAACAGGACACGGGGAGCTGGCGTCGGCCGGTAAGGCCGACAAGACACGGGGAGGCTTGCGTCAGCCGGAGACGAGGGGCTGGAGTCGAAACCATGGCTTGCTGGGCAAGGGACTGAGGCTGGAAACCATGGCTGCTGGGGCCAGAACTGGGGCCGGAACCATGGCTGCAGGGGCCAGAACTGGGGCTGAAACCATGGCTGCTGGGGCCAGAACTGGGCCGGGAACCATGGCTGTTGGGGCCTGTACTGGAGCCGGAACCATGGCTGCTGGGACCCAGAACTAGGGCTGGAACCATGGCTGCTGGGGCCGGAACCATGGCTGCTGTTGCCCAGAACTGGGGCTGAACCATGGCTGCTGGGGCCTGTACTGGAGCCCAAAGCCTAGCTTCTGTGGCTAGGGCTGCTAGCCTGAACCTGCAACTCCTTCTCTTAGGAGCCGTTTGGAGGCTCTGTGACCTCCAAAAGCCAGACGAGTTCCAGAGAACGACTCTTGGACAGGAGCAGGAACTGGAGCAGAAGCAAGGGTTGACTCCAGACGGAACACACCGATGCGTGTGGTGTCATAATGGGAATTGGGAGGCAGCATGGCTGGGGCTAGCAGGCAGGGGATAACACACCGAGAGGAAATCCAAAATCCAGCCAGGGTAACAATTTCACTAACTCTGGCTTCTCCATAGCCATCTGTTGTGCCTTAGCCAGAGCAGCCTCTCGCTGCTGAACTCCAGACGCTCCCATCCACTTATCAGAACAGCCAGCCAAAGAAAAGTAAAAACGAAGTAATTCCAACTCAAAAGGATTCTGCTGGGCCCATCCTTGGTTAGTTCCTTCTGTCAGGGTGAGAGCGAAGCAGGCAGGACCCAAATGCAGATAAACAGAAAATACCTTTATTTTCAAGGCCTTAAAGACAGAGCAAAACAGAACTCTTCCCGTGAACAACGTCAAACTACAACAAGGAACTAACAAAGACTAATAGAAAACACAGAACCTAAATGCACACATGACTAATCAAACAAACAAGAGACAGGTGAGGAGGGAGGAGGTGAAGACTTTTAAAAAATAAAACAGGAAACCAAAGACAAAAAAAGACCGTGACACTGAGTACTTCTACTTTTACTCAAGTACAAGATCTGAGTACTTTTACTTTTACTCAAGAACAAGATCTGACTCCCTCCCATGTGATTATTCCAGGATGAAACCCAACCTGTTGGTGGTCATTAAGACGACCAGCATGATCCAGCAGGGGATGAATCCTGGGTTGCCGGTGTAGGTGGCGATCACTAGCCCCAGAGAAAGTGTTAGCATGATCATGTCATTAATCACCAGGTGGATGTACAGCACATACCTGCAGGAGAGGAAGAGGAAGAGGAGGAGAACATGAGGAAGACAACAAGAAAAACAAGAAACATATGTAAACAGGAAAGAGATGGGAGCGTCATGTTGAAGATGTCCTCAAAACCTGGTTAAAATCACTGATTCGGTCATAATAATAAAAACATGAATATATTATATATATATATATATACTGCATTGTGGTTCCGTGGGTTCGCTTTGCCTCCGTTGCTCGCTTCGAAAGTTAAGAAAACCAACAGGTTTTTTGGTGCGCGACCAACAACCATTTCAATTGGATTGAGATTAGTTTAACATTAATCTCCCGCCCCGGACACACAAGCACGCGGTTTGATTGGCTAGAGCTTGTACTGGTGTATGATTTGATTGGCTGGCGCTTCCGTCAAACCTTAAAAAGTTGAACTTTTCTCAACTTTCGAAGCGAGCAACGGAGGCAAAGCGACGGAACCACAATGCAGTTCGGCAAAGCTTGACGTCATCCCATTTAAAGTGAATGGGAAGCGTCTCCGTTGAAGCACGCAATGCTCCCATTTGGACGTACCGTTAGAATATTAGCTGAACATACAATGGACTGATAATTCACAGTTTAAACCTCTTAATTTGAACCCCTGCTGAGACTGCAAAGGGCGGAAAAAACACTTTTCTGGAAACTCAATCCAATTTAAATCTGAATTATCTACTCTCATGGATCACTGTGACTAAAAAAACATTTAATAAGGGCTGCATAATTAATATATATGTAAGGCAAATGTCAGCCTTATGGACAGAGGTACCATGGGACTTGCCCTTCAAATGTACGCGTGTCCGCTCAATGGAAATGCGATGTCAACTTCCGATGTCAAGTCCCTGCCAGCGGCTGGACAAATGTTACCAGTGTTTACCAGTGTTGCCAGGGGCACGAGAATACCCTCCACTGGAGGGTGGGTGCTGCTGCTGTGAAGAAGGCCGAATATCGGAGCCGATGAGCGGACGATAAAGCACCGCAAAATACACCACCTTTAAGTGTTGCCAGGGGCACGAGAATACCCTCCACTGGAGGGTGGGTGCTGCTGCTGTGAAGAAGGCCGAATATCGGAGCCGATGAGCGGACGATAAAGCACCGCAAAATACACCTCCTTTAAGTGTTGCCAGGGGCACGAGAATACCCTCCACTGGAGGTGGGTGCTGCTGCTGTGAAGAAGGCCGAATATCGGAGCCGATGAGGCGGACGATAAAGCACCGCAAAATACACCTCTTTTCTGAGTCACCAGGGGCATGAAGTTCTGGAGGGTGTGAACATCTGGGTTTAGTCCGTTGGGGAGTGCTTAATTCCGGGGATTGGGGTCTCATGTTATGTAAGTATGGATGATTTTCGAAATTCTCGAAAAACGGCTAAGTGCCAACGGGGGAGGGGGTCAAGTCTTCGGCCTGTCCATTTCATGCATTTTTAATGGGGTCGTCGAATGTGATTGAAATGGACAGATTCCTGTCCATTTCATGCATTTTTAATGGGGTCGTCGAATGTGATTGAAATGGACAGATTCCTGTACATTTCATGCATTTTAAATGGGGTCGTCGAATGTGATTGAAATGGACAGATTCCTGTACATTTCATGCATTTTTAATGGGGTCGTCGAATGTGATTGAAATGGACAGATTCCTGTACATTTCATGCATTTTTAATGGGGTCGTCGAATGTGATTGAAATGGACAGATTCCTGTACATTTCATGCATTTTTAATGGGAGTCGTCAGTATATGGAGCTTAACCCATAATTCCCGGACGTTCCAGGCCGAATTTGGAAGCTCATAGGCGGCCTGCCATGCGCCTCCACCCGTGGAAAGCAAAAAAAAGTAAAGAAAACGGTCAATTATATGTTAAAATAATCAAAAATGAAGTTTTTGAAAAGTGCCAACGGGGGAGGGGGTCAAGTCTTCGGCGCTTCGGGACGAAGCCCCGGAGACTTTTGCACTCCCCCGTTGCAATTTACAACGGAGAGGGGAAACGAGACCTCCCCTCCTCCGTCCAAAAAATTCATTCATCTTTTCCAAGCTACCATCTGCACGAAATCGGAAACCCGGTTTTTGAGAGCACTTAGAAAAAAACGAGCTATTTTCACATGATGGGGAAATCATGGAGGAATGTATCCGCCTCATGAGCACTTTGGATCGGATGAAATTGTTGCCTGGAGGACCCCCAATCATGGTTCTCACAAAACTTTAAGTTTTCAAACTGGTCTCTGGAGGAATGCAAGGGGAGTTGTCAGGGGAACTCTACCCGCCTCAAGAGGCACTATTTTGGGATACATTTTATCCATTTTCACCCTTTTCTATGGTTCTTCCAAAAAGTTAACTTAGACTTTTTCCGACTCTGGAGGAAGGTAGGGGGAGTTGTCAGGGGACTCTACCCACCTTATGGAACACTATTTTGGGATACATTTTATCAATTTTCACCCTTTTCTATGGTTCTTCCAAAAAGTTAACTTAGACTTTTTCCGACTCTGGAGGAAGGTAGGGGGAGTTGTCAGGGGACTCTACCCGCCTTATGGAACACTATTTTGGGGTACTTTTTTCCCATTTTCACCCCTTTTCTCTGGTTCTCCAAAAAGTCAAGTCAGACTTTTTTCCCGATTTCTCACTGATCGAATGGTAAACGCGACCCGCCATCGGAGGGCCTCCGCCGGCCCGGCCTCGTGCCGGTGCTCTGGCGGTCGGTTCCTCCGAACTGCTGGTTCGACTCTGATGGCCGAGAGGGTGTGCTGCGCGGGGGTAACCCCGCGGAGCACAGCCTTCCTGACCGCCCGATATGAAGCGTGACCGAGACGAACCGTCTGACTCAGGTGTCCCACCACGGGTCCCGCGGCGGGGCGGAGGTTCCCGGGCTGGAACCTCCCCACCTCCGCCGCGGTGCACCCGGCAAACACTGTTTCTCGAACCCTCCACTGTTGCATAGCTGCAGCAATTGGCCTTGCTCCGGGCACCGGTTCCCCCGGGGACCAGTGTTCGGTGGCTCCACATGATATATGGTCGACCCTACTTCATAACATGCTACTCTCATCGAATCAGTTATGGTTCCCTTGATTGCTCAACGTTACTTGGGTGACTGTGACACGTCATAATAGATGTCAACGAACGCTGACCTTCGGTGAAGTTCAGTGCTTCGTGCATTAATCAGATCCGGAACCCATGCGGTGTGCTCTCCGGGGTGCCCTGGGACCTTTGGTGACTCAAGATAACCTCACATGCCCCCGTAGCGACCACGGGTAACGGAGAACCATGGTTTGATTTGGGAGAGGCAGCCTTACCATGGTATAGGGTTGACCGTACCTCATCACAGGCTACCCGTTTGATCCTGCGTACCAACCCCATATGCTTGTCTGCAAAGAGTGAACTGCCTGGTCCTGCCCTGGTGTTCCTCCACGGCTAGTGTCCAGCCGTCAGCTGTGCTATCAGCAAATTTGACCCGCCATCGGAGGGCCTCCTCCCCGGGTCCACATGCCGGTGCTGGACGGTCGGACTAATACTACTGCTCAGGGGTCTGCTCCTGGAGCGGCCTGCCATCGGAGGGCCTCCTCCGGCCCGGCCTCGTGCCGGTGCTCTGTTCCTCCGAACTGCGGGTTCGACTCTGAAGGAGGCCGACTATGGGTGCCGAAGGGCAGACGATAAAGCACCGCAAAACACACTTTGAAGCTCCTGGAGCGGCCTGCCATCGGAGGGCCTCCACCTCCACCGGCCTCGTGCCGGTGCTCTGGCGGTCGGTTCCTCCGAACTGCGGTTTCGACTCTGATGGCCGGGAGGGTCAAATCCCCAAATATGTGTATTTGCCCAAATGATGGAAATAAACAAAATGCTATTTTACAGAACAAGACAGGACATGACAAGACAGTAAAGGACATGCCGGATGTAGGTGTATTTTCACAGCTTTCTGGAAATACACCAAATGTGATTTGCAGGGCGACCCAAAGCTCCTTTTACCCAAGTGATATGCACGTCGCACATCACGGAGCTCATTTCATTACATGGTTTACCAGAGGCACTAAGGTTTTACCCGGATGTCCTTATGTGTTTAGTCAGAGTGCTTGAGACTGGGTACACGTCTTTGCCAGGCACACACAACCGAATATGGAAGCCGGTGAGCGGACGATAAAGAACCGCAAAATACACCACCTTTAAGTGTTGCCAGGGGCACGAGAACATCACATCCTCCACTGGAGGGTGGGTGCTGCTGTGAAGGAGGCCGACTATGGGTGCCGAAGGGCGGACGATAAAGCACCGCAAAATACACCCCCCTTAAAGTGTTGCCAGGGGCACGAGAACATCCTCCACTGGAGGGTGGGTGCTGCTGCTGTGAAGGAGGCCGTCTATGGGTGCCGAAGGGCGGACGATAAAGCACCGCAAAATACACCCCCCTTTAAGATTCCCAGGGGCACGAGATTCTTGAGGGTGTGATCATCTGGGTTTAGTCCGTGGGGGAGTGCTTAAGTTCGGGGGCCCGGGGACCCAAGGTGTGCGAGGTTCTGGAAGTACGCATGTCAGGGAGGGATCCTGGAGCTCCTTAGTCCGTGTTTTGGGGGTCTTGGAGCGGCCCCAACGAGGTGACTTTGTCGGTGTATTTCATGAAAGTCTGAACTAGCCTGTTTGCTCAAGGCAGGGAGGGATCCTGGGGCTGCTGCGTCCGTGTTTTGGGGGTCTTGGAGCGGCCCCGAAGAGGTGGCTTTGTCGGTGTACGTAATGGAAGTGTGAACTAGCCTGTTTGCTCAAGGCAGGGAGGGATCCTGGGGCTGCTGCGTCCGTGTTTTGACAAAACTGAAGTGCTTTTCCTTCCGGGAAAAGATTGTCCCACTCTTGACCTAACTATCAACATCGGCCCCTCTGTTGTTTCCCCGACTCAGACTGCAAGGAATCTGGGTGTTATCCTAGATAACAACCTGTCGTTTACTGCAAACATCGCTGCTACAACCCGCTGCTGCAGATACACGCTTTTCAACATCAGGAAGATACGCCCACAGCTGACCCAGAAATCGACGCAGGTTCTGGTCCAGGCTCTCGTCACCTCACGCCTAGACTACTGCACCTCCCTCCTGGCTGGTCTACCTGCATGTGCCATCCGACCTCTGCAGCTCATCCAGAATGCAGCGGCTCGTCTGGTCTTCAACCTTCCAAAATTTTCCCACACCACGCCGCTCCTCCGCTCCCTCCACTGGCTTCCGGTAACTGCTAGAATCCACTTCAAGACACTGGTACTTGCGTACCATGCTGCGAATGGATCTGGCCCTTCCTACATCCAGGACATGGTTAAACCGTACACCCCAGCACGTGCACTACGCTCTGCATCAACCAAACGACTCGCTGCACCCTCGCTGCGAGGGGGACCCAAGTTCCCATCAGCAAAAACACGTGGGTTTGCTATCCTGGCTCCAAAATGGTGGAATGAGCTCCCCATTGAAATCAGGACCGCAGAAAGCTTACACACCTTCCGACGCAGACTGAAAACTCATCTCTTTCGACTCCACTTCGAGCGATAGAATGACTAACAAAGAACTGCTAACAGAGCACTTATATACTAATAAAGGACTGGCTTAGCCAGTTGAGCAGCACTTGAAACGATTGGCTCTTTGAAACCTGATGTTCTTATATGATTCTGTTTTCCTCAAGGTTGTGTCTTCCTGGTCGAATGTACTTATTGTAAGTCGCTTTGGATAAAAGCGTCAGCTAAATGCAATGTAATGTAATGTTTTGGGGGTCTTGGAGCGGCCACAGAGAGGTGCTTTATCAAGCTCGGTCTCCTTGCAGTGTGAAATAAACAGAGTGCTCGTGTCCGATCGTGCCACTAATTGATAACTTTTAATAGGAATGTCTGTTTGACAAATGTGGATGAAATGGACAGATTCCTGTCCATTTCATGCATTTTTAATGGGGTCGTCGAAAGTGGATGAAATGGACAGATTCCTGTACATTTCATGCACTTTTAATGGGAGTATTCAGGTGTGGATGAAATGGCCATACCTTCCCTAAATTCACAGCAAACTCACCCAGCTTTCACACACTAATTCCTGGGTAATAAAGCCATGTGCACACTGTATTTAAAGTAATCTTACCCAGCTTTCAGACACTAATTCCTGGGTAAGAAAGTCACCCTGCATGCGTCGTCAAATGTGGATAAAATGGACAGATTCCTGTACATTTCATGCACTTTTAATGGGAGGATGAAATGGCCATACCTTCCCTAAATTCACAGCAAACTCACCCAGCTTTCACACACTAATTCCTGGGTAATAAAGCCATGTGCACACTGTATTTAAAGTAATCTTACCCAGCTTTCAGACACAAATTCCTGGGTAAGAAAGTCACCCTGCATGCGTCGTCAAATGTGGATGAAATGGACAGATTCCTGTACATTTCATGCACTTTTAATGGGAGGATGAAATGGCCATACCTTCCCTAAATTCACAGCAAACTCACCCAGCTTTCACACACTAATTCCTGGGTAATAAAGCCATGTGCACACTGTATTTAAAGTAATCTTACCCAGCTTTCAGACACTAATTCCTGGGTAAGAAAGTCACCCTGCATGCGTCGTCAAATGTGGATGAAATGGACAGATTCCTGTACATTTCATGCACTTTTAATGGGAGGATGAAATGGCCATACCTTCCCTAAATTCACAGCAAACTCACCCAGCTTTCACACATTAATTCCTGGGTAATAAAGCCATGTGCACACTGTATTTAAAGTAATGTTACCCAGCTTTCAGACACTAATTCCTGGGTAAGAAAGTCACCCTGCATGCGTCGTCAAATGTGGATGAAATGGACAGATTCCTGTACATTTCATGCACTTTTAATGGGAGGATGAAATGGCCATACCTTCCCTAAATTCACAGCAAACTCACCCAGATTTCACACACTAATTCCTGGGTAATAAAGCCATGTGCACACTGTATTTAAAGTAATCTTACCCAGCTTTCAGACACTAATTCCTGGGTAAGAAAGTCACCCTGCATGCGTCGTCAAATGTGGATGAAATGGACAGATTCCTGTACATTTCATGCACTTTTAATGGGAGAATGAAATGGCCATACCTTCCCTAAATTCACAGCAAACTCACCCAGCTTTCACACACTAATTCCTGGGTAATAAAGCCATGTGCACACTGTATTTAAAGTAATCTTACCCAGCTTTCAGACACTAATTCCTGGGTAAGAAAGTCACCCTGCATGCGTCGTCAAATGTGGATGAAATGGACAGATTCCTGTACATTTCATGCACTTTTAATGGGAGGATGAAATGGCCATACCTTCCCTAAATTCACAGCAAACTCACCCAGCTTTCACACACTAATTCCTGGGTAATAAAGCCATGTGCACACTGTATTTAAAGTAATCTTACCCAGCTTTCAGACACTAATTCCTGGGTAAGAAAGTCACCCTGCATGCGTCGTCAAATGTGGATGAAATGGACAGATTCCTGTACATTTCATGCACTTTTAATGGGAGGATTAAATGGCCATACCTTCCCTAAATTCACAGCAAACTCACCCAGCTTTCACACACTAATTCCTGGGTAATAAAGCCATGTGCACACTGTATTTAAAGTAATCTTACCCATCTTTCAGACACTAATTCCTGGGTAAGAAAGTCACCCTGCATGCGTCGTCAAATGTGGATGAAATGGACAGATTCCTGTACATTTCATGCACTTTTAATGGGAGGATGAAATGGCCATACCTTCCCTAAATTCACAGCAAACTCACCCAGCTTTCACACACTAATTCCTGGGTAATAAAGCCATGTGCACACTGTATTTAAAGTAATCTTACCCAGCTTTCAGACACTAATTCCTGGGTAAGAAAGTCACCCTGCATGCGTCGTCAAATGTGGATGAAATGGACAGATTCCTGTACATTTCATGCACTTTTAATGGGAGGATGAAATGGCCATACCTTCCCTAAATTCACAGCAAACTCACCCAGCTTTCACACACTAATTACTGGGTAATAAAGCCATGTGCACACTGCATTTAAAGTAATCTTACCCAGCTTTCAGACACTAATTCCTGGGTAAGAAAGTCACCCTGCATGCGTCGTCAAATGTGGATGAAATGGACAGATTCCTGTACATTTCATGCACTTTTAATGGGAGGATGAAATGGCCATACCTTCCCTAAATTCACAGCAAACTCACCCAGCTTTCACACACTAATTACTGGGTAATAAAGCCATGTGCACACTGCATTTAAAGTAATCTTACCCAGCTTTCACACACTAATTCCTGGGTAAGAAAGTCACCCTGCATGCGTCGTCAAATGTGGATGAAATGGACAGATTCCTGTACATTTCATGCACTTTTAATGGGAGGATGAAATGGCCATACCTTCCCTAAATTCACAGCAAACTCACCCAGCTTTCACACACTAATTCCTGGGTAATAAAGCCATGTGCACACTGTATTTAAAGTAATCTTACCCAGCTTTCAGGCACTAATTCCTGGGTAAGAAAGTCACCCTGCATGCGTCGTCAAATGTGGATGAAATGGACAGATTCCTGTACATGTACAATTTAATGGACTTCCCGCTATGCATTAAAGTCCGTGATCTGGACACACTACCCTGTACATTTGACGGACCGCGGCCGGTAGTAAATGTCCACCCAGTGTACCCATCAGTCCCTAGAGTATGTTATGCACTATATGAACAAGTGCAATACGAGTTTCAATGAGATTTTACACCTGTATAAATAAAGGCTAAATAAAAAAAAAAAAAAACTCAAATCGCAGGATGCAGAATATTTGTAAAAGGCGAAATATGTTTTTAAATAGTAATAATAATAATACATGTTATTTACAAAGCGCTTTTCCTGGTGCTCAAAGTGCTTTACAAGCAACATACAAATACAAAGTTTAACGAAGAACCTTGGAGCTGCAGAGATATCAGAGCCATTCATATCCTGCAAAAATAATAAATCCCTCCAATTACTGTGAATAATGTCGCAGTTGCGATATCAGTCAACTCATCTTAGATACTTATTTTTTCCAAATTGTGCAGCCCACATTTCAATCATTTAGTATTTCTTGTTTTATGGCGACAACCTTTCCATATGTTAAAAGGACTGTCACGATTATTGTGTTATGTCACGTTTTCTATGTCTTGGTTTGGGTGTTTTGCTGTTCTCCCCGTCATGTTTTCCTCTTGGTATATTGTCTGGTCCTTTTCCCTGTGTTTGTCCTCCTGTCGTTAGTTTCCCTGGTGTGTCTAATTTCTTGATTGTTTTCACCTGTCACTCCTTGTGTGTCTCCTGTGCTCTTCAGTGTCAGCCCCACCCCTGATTGTTCCCACCTGTGTCTAGTTACCCTGTGTTTAAATTCCCTTGTCTCCCAGTGTTGAGTGTTGGTTCGTCTTGTGATTTGGCTTGTCCTCGGTGAGTGTTCTGTTCTGCCTGTATATATATATATATATATATATATATATATATATAGCCTTGAAATAAAGGAATTATTTTCACTTTAATCTGCATTTGGGTCCTACCTGCTTCCTTCGCTCTACCGTAACATTACGAACCAACCAAAGATGGACCCAGCGGATTCAGCTTTTTTGATGCCACAGGCGGCTGTTAAGAGAAGGAGGCGCACAGCCAAGCTAGCAGCCATGCCTCCATGCTCCAGTACCGGCCCACGCAGCTTTGCGTCCATACTGGATTACCTGGCTTACACAGCCAGGGTCCAGGCTTCCGCTCCGGACCTTACAGCCAGGTTTCCGGCTCCAGCTGCCACAGTCCCATCTCGAGTTCCCTCTCCAGTCCCCTCTGGAGTCCCCTCTGGAGTCCCCTCCTCTAGTCCCTCCTTTAGTCCCTCCTCTAGTCCCTCCTTTAGTCACTTCTCTAGTCCCTCCTCTTGGTCCCCTCACGAGTCTCCTCTCGAGTTCCCTTCTCTAGTCCCATCTCTAGTCCGACTTTGAAATTAAAATGTATTCAGGATTATATTTACATTTGCGTGTGTGTGTGTGTGTGTGTGTGTGTGTGTGTGTGTGTGTGTGTGTGTGTGTGTGTGTGTGTGTGTGTGTGTGTGTGTGTGTGTGTGTGTGTGTGTGTGTGTGTGTGTGTGTGTGTGTGTGTGTGTGTGTGTGTGTGTGTGTGTGTGTGTGTGTGTGTGTGTGTGTGTGTGTGTGTGTGTGTGTGTGTGTGTGTGTGTGTGTGTGTGTGTGTGTGTGTGTGTGTGTGTGTGTGTGTGTGTGTGTGTGTGTGTGCGCTAAGGTTTTGGCAACACAATATTTGTATTGCACTTAACATTGAATTAAACAGAGAACTTCTTCCACTTCCAGACTTGCAAAGAACCTGAATAACATTTCCTTTTATTTCTTCCACAATATAATGTAGAGCTGATCCTGCTGAACAAAAAAGCCTAAGTACAGTGGTTTGGTGATGGAAGAGCAGCCAGGAATGAAATGCTGGTAGTACAGTGCCATCCCAAGGAAAGATTTGACCTTCTGCATGGAGATGGAGTAGAGCCGTCACCGTCCATAAGGTCCTTTTTCCTGAAAGCAGATATGACCTCCACTTCCCCTGATCGACTGAGACACCATCACTGCTCACCACATGGCCAAGAAACCGCACAGACCTGCAAAGGAAGTGACACTTCTTCTGAGACAGCTTCAGATTGTTAGCTCTGAGACGTGAGAAGACCGTCTCGAGTCGACTCAGGGCTTCCACTTCAGATGGAGCGAAAACCAGCAGGTAGTCAATTACATTGCATTTAGCTGACGCTTTTATCCAAAGCGACTTACAATAAGTGCGTTCGATCAACAAAATACAAACTTGAAGAAAACAGAATCATATAAGTACATCAGGTTTCATAGAGCAAAAACATTTCAAGTGCTACTCAACTGGCTTTAGATAAGCCAATCCTTTATTAGTATATAAGTGCTTTGTTAATAGTTCTATTGCTCGAGGTGGAGTCGAAAGAGATGAGTTTTCAGTCTGCGCCGGAAGGTGTGTAAGCTTTCTGCTGTCCTGATGTCAATGGGGAGCTCATTCCACCATTTTGGAGCCAGGATAGCAGACCCACGTCCATATAACAGAGGAGGCTGGAGCAGTTCAAGTCAGGAGGCTGGAAAAGTTCAAGTCACCAAAAACACTCATCATCATCATCATCCGCATAAACGATGCAGGACTGTTGCATAGCCCCTGGGGAATTCTGCTGTACTCATATAAGCCCAATGGTGTTGTGAAGGCTGTGTACCGTCTGTCAGACTCATGGAAGGGGACATTATAGAAGCCTGATGTGAGATCCATGGTGCTGAAAAAGGCATTCCCTCCAAGGGCGGCAAGGCAGTCTCCCTGGTGGGGCAATGGATCACGGTCACGGCACCAAGTGTAACCGGTGTGGTTAAGCGGTCTCTGCGTTGTGTTGATAATGGACGAGACCCGAGCCAGCGTAAAGTTGGGACGATCTCTGTTTAATGACTGACAACAGATAAAACAATCAGTTTTACATCAATTCCTCAAACATTTTATGAAAAGGGCAGAGGAAACGTGAGGGACACAGTATACAGGGGGGAAAGTTCTCACAACAAAAAGACTCCTGAGCACAGCGACCACACTTCAGAGATTCCGCCCACTGATATCCGACCTTGCCAGGTATTAACATTCAATAAAATGAAGAACACAACATAAAATAATATTAAACACAGAATTTGTGTGATTATACAAAATTAAATTAAATAAACCCCACTGCATATATACATCTGTTACACATGGTTGCTCTGAATCTCGGGCCTCTGTTTGGCTACACCACTCCTCTTGCCCCCTTGGTAAAACAACACGTGGGGGATACATCATTATTTGCACCAGCAACATGTCTGAATATCCAACCCAGTCTCACAAAAAAACGTGTAATAACTACGTTGGTCCACCATGTAGGACGTAGTATTTCTACGATAACGCCTCTGAAATTGTAAGATCCCTACGTTTTTTTTCACCATTCATTCCAATGGCTGGCGTCTATGTCACGTGATCTTCACATTTCTCCCTGCAGAAAAAAAAAACATGGCCGAACTTCGTTTTATTCTCGGTGTAAAATGCCTATTTTAAGGTTAGTTTGGCCATTAAAATGCGTTTTGATGTCATTTGATGCGAGAAATATGAGTTGTTATTTCAGATTATGTGTGCAGTGGATGTACATGATCTTTAGTTTGCTAGTTATTACGAAGATTACTTCAGGAAATTGTGTCTATACAACGTTTTCATTGTTACCAAGGTGGTTGCTAGGGACGCTGCTATCGATATTATTTCTGTTATGTTGTGTAACTGTTTAATGGTGTTATCTTTATTGCTACCCCCTTCCCCGTCAATGTATAGTGTTGGTCCACAGCGCAAACTTATTAGTTTAACAAAATCTGCATCTAAAATGGTGCAGAAACGTTATTTTCCCCTGTACAATTCCAGTCTCACATCTCACAGCACATCGTCATTAACAAATACCGGAAACAGACCGAAAACACTTTATTCCGAGTGTACTTGCTTTTCTCTTTGAAAGTCATCACATAACGACATTGTAATACACGGTTCGGCTGCATTAAATGTTACATATCTGCTGTAGTTCTGTATTTATAGAGCCCTGATGAGAAGACAAACATGAGGAACTGCTGCCAACACTGGAAACGTGACGTGGATCATAAATATATCAACAATTAAACAACATCTTACATTTCTTTTCACACAATACGTCTCCTTGCAGTATCAACACTAATTCGGCGGACTTTTATATTTGATCCAATTGGTAGATAGGCTGTATTTACACCATAAAGGTGCACAGCTGATATAAAGGGACACCAGGGGGGTATACTGCGAAGCAGGATTTTCGCTTAGCCGGCTAAATTCAGGGAAAACTCCGGCTTTCCGGTCATCCGAAGCTGGTTCTCTTTTTAGCAGGCTAGATCTCCATGGTAATATATGCTAAGCAGCTAACCTGGTCGGGACCAGGTTAGGTTGCAGGCTAAGAGCTCAACTCAGTGAAAGCACCGCCTGCTGACCAATCAGAGCTCAGTGTGCGGAGTTTAAAGCGATCAAGTCATATTACAGGAGAAAGGAAATACAGAAAAACTGCCGTCGCAGGAAAGACGGCCGGCAAAAATCACCGACTGTGTGAACGTGAACATGAATAGAATATCACCTCCATCTTCAGAGCAATCTGACTATTATAACATTAGCGTTAAGAAAGCTTACTTAAATATCGGCCACAACATAAGTAACCGGATCAGAGTACATTAAGTACAGTCCGCGGCATATCACTTCATAATGTATCATATCTCTCCTTATCTGAGTCAGCTGAGCCGTATCTGGCCGTGCAACACTCACTGTGTCATATACTGTATGCAGAAGTATTATTTTAAGCAACACATAAGTTGACGAAACACTCGAGACAAATGTAATTGAAGTCAGATCGTGTTTTAGACGGGGCAGTGATATCATAAACCTGTTAATGTACGCATTCAAACACTTTTTCTTTTGCCAGCTGTATTCACCTTGCAGGTGCAGCTCTGAGGCTTTGATCCTGGATAAAGTGTTTAAGTCATGGATGTTTAAAGTTTAACTTCTTCATTTTTGACTAGTATTAAAGTTCACTTTTCATTCAGGAAGTATGACGCTGCGCTGTCAGTGCGCTTCTCCATGTTTGTGATTGGTCGAATGCTCCAAATACCACCCCTTTCATGTGAACGCGCACCTAACTAGATAGGACACGGCTGGCTTGAGCGATCCACTTGATAACCAGCGTCGTAGTACAGTTTAGCGAGAGCGCGTATGTTTTGGATTAGGCCAACCGGCTAACTCAAACATATCCAGGTTAGGTTGAACCAGCTTCGTAGCATAGGCCCCTGGTGGTTAAAGCATGTTATTGAATTTCATTATTTGTATTATTAGATATTAATAGAATACCTATAAAGTATGTTCATTACTCGTTATTCTCTACTAATAGTTAAGTAAAGACTGTATATAATGACTATTTTGCACATCCCTTTCAAGATTTCAAGATTTTCTAAGGTTTATTGACATATCATATAGGCCTATGGTGTTGTTATGCATTGAATGAAAAACTTGGGTCGCAGGTTCCTCAGTGCATTACAAGACATCTATCAATATTTGTGCATACCTCCAGCAATGTTATCTATGTTGAAGCACTTATTTTAACTGATATTATACATATGTATTATACTCTTATAAGATATATGTAGATAGTATAAGAAATGTGCAGAATATGACAATTTAATGGTGGAGGTACACATATTGAAAGATGTCTGTTGTGATGCACTGTTGAGGAACCTGTGACCCAAGTTTTTCATCTCCGGCCTTGTCAGGTATTGAACAATCAATAAATAAAGAACACAGAATTATTAAATATAAAACACAGAATTTGTGTGATTATACTAAATGATTTACAAATAAACACCACTGCATATTTACAACTATACACATGCTGATGTAACGCAAATGTTTCCAACTTGGGATCAATAAAGTATATCGTGTGCCTCTGAACCTTGACAAGTGCATGTTTCAGGCTCATCAATGAACAACAGGAGGGGTCACAGACATAAGACCAGCTGTTACATAAAGCTCTTCTGACCTTAGCTGTCGTGTGGGTATTAATGCTTCCCATTATGGGCACAAGCAATTTTCACCCATTTATTAATTATATGTTTTAAATGTGAGTGTTTCCTATCCCCTAAACCTCCAGGGATGTACACAGTTTAATACTGGCAACTTCTTATTATGGGAAATATGAAAACGTCTTTTAAAACTACAACTCCCAGTAGAGACGTGCCATAGATAGAGAACATGTTGCGAAACACACAATAGCCAGCATGTGTAGTTCTGGGGACGGGGTGGGGGAGGGGGGGACGCGGTGGACCCGTTCAAATCCAGTTTTGGACAGTCTGCCGTGGTTCCATCCCATTTTAAGTGCTGTTCGAGGCTCTGCACACTCTCCAATCACAGAGCTTGAGGACTATCACAGGGTTTGTCAAGCGAAGCGGAGAGAATACTTACTTCCGGGTGTAATATTCTGTAAAGCAAATGAGCTGCTCCGACCCTCGGTCCTGACGGACTCCAACTTGTGTTTATTAATCAAACAAATAAATAAACACAAGGATAATTATGTGTTATTGTTGAGTACATGGAAAATTGCACAGGGTAAATAACGTATCTTTTGTGGTGATTGACATTATTCACCCACGGATCTATGGGTTAGGGTATTGTTCTGCACGGACATTTTAGTGAGCCGGACTTCCTGTCTCCGCCGGTCTTCGCTTCCCGGGCATGAAGCTGTTTACAGATGCTAAATAAAAGTCTAGCTTGTACCTTTGATACCCCGCCTCCGACTCCCATCTCTCGGCACCACACTATGCCACCATTTTAGATGCGGATTTTGTTAAACTAATACGTTTGCACTGTGGACCAACACTATATATTGACGGGCAAGGGGGTAGCAATAAAGATAACACCATTTTACACAACATAACAGAAATAATATCGATAGCAGCGTCCCTAGCAACCACCTTGGTAACAATGAAAACGTTGTATAGACACCATTTCTTGAAGTAATCTTCGTAATAACTAGCAAACTAAAGATCATGCACATCCACTGTACACATAATCTGAAATAACAACTCATATTTCTCGCATCAAATGACATCAAAGGGCATTTTAATCGCCAAACTAACCTTTAAATAGGCATTTCCACCGAGAATAAAACGAATGTCGGCCATGTTTTTTTTTTCTGCAGGGAGAAATGTGAAGATCACGTGACATAGACGACAGCCATTGGAATGAATGGTGACAAAAAACGTAGGCATTTTACAATTTCAGAGGCGTTATCGTAGAAATACTACGTCCTACGTTGTGGACCAACGTAATTATTACACGTTTTTTTATGAGACTGGGTTGGAATATCAAGCGCTTCGGCCATGGTCGGCAAGTAATATACAGTACATTCATCTGGCACTACTCTCTCCAACACAAAAAAGGGACACAAACGAACAAAGGAGAATATTGGGCTATTGGCTCGACTGTGTATCTTGCTCTCGGGAGATATCCACCCGTGTCCGGGTCCCGGCGTCGCTTCCATCGACCTGACAGCTGGCGGCCCGGCTGCCGAGCTCCACACGCCACCGGCCAGTTTCCGAAGAGGCTGGCTAACACCACCAGCGGGTCTCTGCGGTCTCGCGCTGACGGCTGCCGACCTATTAGCAGGGCCTCTACCCACACCGTCGGAGGACTGCGCGTCCACACCGAGGCCTGGTAGCCGAGTAGCAGAGATCCACACACAACCATCTAACTCCAGAAGAGACCGGATAGCTCCCACAACACCGGAGAGCTGCAGGTCCGCGCCGAGGGCTGGTGGCCTAGCAGCGGAGATTTGCGCGTTGCCGGCTGGCTTCGAACGATGCGGGCTAGCGGAAGAGCTAGCTTTGCCAACGGGTCTCTGTGGTCTCGCGCTGACAGCTACTGGCCTAGCAGCAGGGTCCATCTCCACACCATCAGAGGACTGGGGGTCCGCACCGAGGGCTGGCGGCGTAGCGGCGGAGATCCACGTGTCGCCGGCTGGCTTCAGACGAGGCGGGCTAGCTGAACAGCTAGTACTGCAGAGGGACTGTGGGTCCGCGCCGATGGCTAGCGGCCTAGAAACAGAGAACCACAAACCAACAGCTAGCTCTGTCTGCTCCACTATCAACAATGGCACCGAGGTAAAGCCTAGAAATCCGGTATTTAAAAAACACTGTTACACAAAAATGTTTCAAACAGTGAATCAAGCAAAAACAATGTGGGATCCTCGGTGCAAGCCGAAGGGACTATTCAGTGGACATTTACATTTCCGCATCATCTGCAACAAACATAAACAGTTAGAACATCTCCTCCTTGAGTCCAATATTGACTGTTTGGAAATATCTGAATCTTGGCTAAAACAGTAGTCAACATCTTCTATTGTATCTTTGTCAGGATATAATGTGTTTAGGACGGACAGACTGAAGGGAAAAGGAGGGGTGTGTTGCTTTATGTGAGGAATACCTTTACTTGTAGGGAGATTGCTCTTCCAGCTAATGTTGAGTTTGATTGTGTTGGTGAGGAAATCACACTATCTGAGGAAATGTCCCTCACCATGATTTGTCTGTATCGACCACCCACCGCTAAGGTGGATTTCTATGACCAGGTAAAACTCATGCTGAATTCCTGTGACTCCAACAAAGAGCTAACTATTTTAGGAGACTTTAACATAAAGTGGAATGACAAACAAAATAGAAAGAACATATAACGGATCACAGATAACACAACTTAATACAGCTAATGGATCAACCGACTAGAATAACCAAAACCTCCAAGACTATGATAGATTTAGTATTTACTAACAAAGCTGACAGAATAGTTAAAAGATACAACTTCCTGACTGGTCTTTCTGACCATAATCTTGTTCTTTTTGCCAGGAAACTCACAAAAAAAAGGTTCATGGCCACACCTAAAACCCCTGCCTTGGGTTCACACTTCATCCCCAAAACCTGTAACAAAATGTTATGGATGCAGTGTAAATGATTAATTGGGGGGGGACTCTGTCCTCTGAAGATATTGGTGAAAACAGAGATCCGTTTATATCTCAAATTAACTTGACTTTTAAGAAACATATTAAGAAAGTATCCAATACCATTAAATTCAACTTGCAACATTTTAAACAAATTAGACCTTTCTTTGCAAAGTCATACCTCCACTGTATGATTCTATCCCACATTGAATACTCTTTGTGCCACAAACCTGAAACCCATAGAACAGCTGTACAAGAGAGCTATCACAGTGTTTGACAGAAAGCCAAATTCATCCCACCACTGTACCATCCTTGAAAAACACAATTTCTTGAGTTTTGACCAATTAAGTGTTTTTTTTTATAAATGGTTACATGGACTGGCCCCCCCTCCCTTAGAGGAATTCATCCAAAAAAAACACACTGGACGCTGCACTAGGTCAGAAACCAGAGGAGACTGTGAGGTCCACCGCAGACGGACAACTTTTGGACAAAATGTCCTCTCCATTAAAGGCAGCTCATTGTGGAATAGCCTCCCAACTGAGATACGGGATTGTCCCACTCTCAATAGTTTTAAAGGACAACTCAAAGAATGGTTGAGAAACAACCAGACGTGCAATCACCGCTAAATGCACTTTTATACAGGGGTATCTCCTCTTGCACTTTAGGCATCTCTTGTATATTCTCTTGCACTTTATATATCATAGCTGCTACATTGTACTGCCGTGTGGTAAATGCTTATATGCTGCTCATGCTCTTCCTGCATATAATGTATTTATTATTGCTATGTATATAAATGTCATGTTCTTATATGTTGTATGTGATGGGACTACGGATGGGAATCAGCTCAAAGCTAAAATCCGGCTCATTTACACTTGTAAGCATTATTTTGTTTTAAAGTGTTCATCAATGTGCATTGTCCCGGTTGAAATAAACGATTAAATGAAAAAAATTAAATAGGGAGGGGGGGAGCAGGAGCTCCAACAAGCCGTTTAGGACAGAGAGTGAATACACATACTATACAGAGATGCTGTATGAGAAAACCAATGTGATTTTGGAACATTGACCAATGTAAATCTATTCTAGTAGACCTCAGCAATGGAATTATGATCAGTAGAAATGGCCATGACACGGGACCTTTAATGGTTAATTGCAGCCTTTATTTAACCTGTTTAGCCTGAGCCTGTTTTTCAGGTCTCAGGCTCGAAAATGACATTCCCAGAACAAATGACCATATCTTCCCTTCTAAAAGGGTTATATTAATAATATTTTTTCTCAAAGTAATGATACACCTGTGAGTTGGATGTGGAACAGTCAGAATCAATATAGATGTTTTTTATTTTAATGAAAATTCAGATTGAACAGAGTAAAAAACTGTACATTTGTAGTGTTCGTCCAAAAAATATTTTTTACTTATAGTGAAAACTACCCTTGGATGATGGTAAGGTAGACTAAAAGCTTTAGGAATCCAAAGTACAACATATAATAAGTACCATGTATCAAGATTGATGTAAAACAAGTGACATTTGACCTTTTTAGAGAGGTTTAGCAAAAATAAATTCCACCTCTGAGGTGATTTGGGTGGAAATGGGGGTTTTACCGTTTCTCTGGAACCCATTGGTCGATTTTGATAATTGACATCTCTTTCTGACCGTTAGAACCAATATAATCGAGTGACAGTTAGTAAGTCCCGCTAAACACTTATGTCAAGTAGAGAGAGGTTTGCGTAAACAGCACGTAAAACAGCATTAGCTCGGGACTGCGAAACTTTGTACCTACTCTGCTGCCATGAATGTAATGATAGATTAGCAGGAACAATTCTAAAGTGACTAAGAGACATTGGATTAACCTTAAACAGCGTTTTTATTCCCTTGAACAAGAGCTTTGATCACAAAACAGCAACGGTAAGACATAATTATTGTTATGGTTTTGAAAACTGTTGTTTTTTTTCTTCTCTGTTCTGGCTGCTAGCTCAGTGAGTTTGTGTCCTACAGTGATGATACTTATGACGAAAATAATCTGTGGAGTATCAGCTTTCAGATGATATGTAGTTTATGCAGAAAATATTAAGTTTTAAAGATCGTTTTTGCTAGTTAGCACCGGAAGTAGCATCTGCCCGTTTTAGCTAAGGGCTAATGCTAACGCTTCTTGTGAGACTTGTGTTTTGTTTCTGTAAAAATGGTTCGTATTGTCAGTTAGCTGAGATTCTTCTCGTTAATCTGGTATAACACATTAATAGGTTTTTAAATATTAAGATGCCCTGAGACACAGTGTTGTGAAAAAAAAAACAGGGTCCCCGTCGACGGGGACCTTCGGGCTTAACAGGTTAAGGACTTAAAAACGTGGTAAAAACAAAAGGTGGGGGCTTCGCGCACCCAGTTTTGCATCAGAGTGAAGCTGTCTCTAGCTCTGACATCTAGAAACGGAAAAGCAGGTTTATTGCTTATGGATTATCAGAAATAATTTCAAAATGACACATTGGATTAACCTATGGATTAACTTCAGCATCGTTTTTATCGTTTTAATGCCATTGAAGACCACTTTTCACCAGACTACGACACAGGTGAGCCATGTTAGCGTTTTTAGCTACCTAGCACTACATGTTTTGATGTCTATTTTTGTTTATAAAGTCACAAGTTCGTATCATTGAGGGATAATGTATGTACCCATCGATTCTGTGTCATCTCACGATGTGAAACGATGGGTTGGATGTGCAGAAAAGATAAATATTACGTTTTTGTGAGTGAATTTCGGTGCAGTAATCTGTTAGCATTTTTCGCTTGTTGCTAATTCAGAGGCTCAGCGTTAGCATTGTGGGTTTTCGGAAAAAAAAAAAAAATTATCAGTTAGATGAGTTTCTTCCCATTACATGGATATAAAACATTCACAGTTTATTAAATGAACATGCCCTCAGACACTCTTTCCGGCAAGATGTTGCGGGAGGGCCCCGATACCGGGGTCTCTCGGGTTTAACAGGTTAAACATGCAAATCCCAGGTCTTGATTGACTTCTTACACTATTTGTACTTTTACATTTGTTTTATTGTTTTATGTCTGATTATATATTATGTTGTATTGTTGGAGGAGCTTGGGACATGAGTTTTTCATTGCCACATCTCCACTGTATCTGTGCATCTGACAATAAAGCTTTGAATCTTTGAATGTACAGTCTCTCTCAGTGTATCGCCTGTTTGGTTCGTTCTCCTCGGTCGTACTTTCATCCTCTCCTCCACTGTCCTGCATCCTTTAAAGCAGAAATGCATCCGGATGTTTGCGCGGAACTTCTTGTCTCTGAGGCCGTAGATGAGAGGGCTGAGAAGACGAGGAAGAATGTTGGTGAAGACGAAGGTGCTGAAGAAGATGTCTGTTCTCTTGTGGGGCCAATTGGTGACGAGGAAGAGGTTGATGAAGGGCGCGATGAAGGACAGCAGGCAGAGGAGCAGCTGGACCCCGTGGAGCAGGATGGTGTTTCGGGCGTTTCTCATCGAGGCTCGACTCACACCTGAAACCCCACGAGCTGCGAGGAGCACGTTCAGATAGGTGAGGACCACCGTGAGGAAGACGAAGGAGAACAGGAGTACCTGAGCAGGAAGAGGGGAATACTTATTAACAGAGATGGCAAAAGTACACACATCCTTTACTCAAGTAGAAGTACAGATACTCGTGTTTAAAAATACTCTGGTAAAAGTAGAAGTACTGACTAAACTTATTTACTCAAGTAAAAGTAAAGAAGTATGGGCTTTGAAATGTACTTCAGTAAAAAGTACCCATAACTAGCAGCTGTTTTAAAGGTCCCATGTCATGGCCATTTCCACTGAACATAATTCCATTGTTGAGGTCTACTAGAATAGATTTATACCGTGCAATTTTCCAAACTCACATTTGTTTCGCATACAGCATCTCTGTAAAGTATGTGTATTCAGCAGTATTCACTCTCTCCACTAAACGGCTCGTTGCAGCTCTTGCCCCCCCCCCCCTCCCTGTGAGCCCAGTGTGCTCCGATTGGTCGGGATCAGTTTGGACGTTGTGAATCGCGCTGAGCTCCGTGGAGGTGTGATTTCCTTGTTTAGCGATACACAGCGAAACACATCAAAACTCATCCTGAGCACACACAAAGTCACAGCGGAAGTAAAAACAATAAGTGTGGCTTGATATTGGGAAAGAAAAAGGTTGATAAACGGAATGGAGGAGGGATGCTGCAAAACTGGAGTGAGTAACCCAGTCTCAGTGTCCTGTCCATCCACTTTGTCAGTACACAGCTGAGCTTCCATTCCCCATAAAACTGTGTTTAGGGGACATGCAAGCAGCTGTGGAGCCGCAGCTAAGAAGCTGTAGTACTCTCTGGTGGCCTCATCACCGTTCCCATACCAACACCTGCATTGAGGAGATAAAGGCTTGGATGCAACAACACTTCCTGCAGCTTAATAGCTCCAAAACAGAAGCTATTTTAGTTGGCACACCAAACCAGGTCCAGTCATCCCCCATAACCCACATGACCTTTTCTGGCCAAAACATACCCCTCTCCACAGCAGTTACCAACCTGGATGTATGATTTGACAGACATCTGACCTTTGACACCCACATCAAACATCTGTGCAAAACCTCCTTCTACATGTACCACCTCAGGAACATTGCAAAACTCCTGTCAGATGCTGATCAACTGGTCCATGCTTGATTACTGCAACACTCTCCTCATCGGGGCTCCTAGCAGGAGCCTTCAGAAGCTCCAATACGTACAGAACAGTGCCGCTAGGACCCTGATGAGGGTGAGAAAATACAACCACATCACACCCGTTCTTCATTCCCTCCACTGGCTTCCTGTCTCATTCAGGATAGAATACAAGATCGCATCACTGACCCATCAATGCATCCACGGGAATGCTCCTCCACACTTGAAGGAACTTCTCACATCACAAACCTCCACACGCAACCTCCGCTCCACAACAAAGCATCTGCTTCGCCCCCCCGAGGACCAAACTCTGCACAATGGGGGATTGGGCTTTCTGTGCAGCTGCTCCTCACCTGTGGAATTCCCTCCCAGACTACCTGAGGACTCCACAGACCACTGTGGAGAAAGGCCTAAAAACCTTTCTTTTCAAAAAAGCCTTAAATTAAACTTTGTTTTTATTATGCCTCCTGTACCTTGGGATTGCCGTTAGCAATGAAAGGCGCTTTTCAAATCGGATTTATTATTGTTATTATTATTACTCCGCTGCCAAACCTTCAATAAAAGGACGTTTGGCCCATGTGGGGCTGACAAAGAAAGTGCCGATTTTCTACTGAGGTCCTTGAACGCGGCATGCTCTCATGGGGCCGTTTCTTTGACACGGACATTATGGGGAAATGTGGAATTGTGGAGAGAGGTGACTCTTACTCTAGGATGAATGCAATCGTTTTTACTGAATGCATTTTTCACACACACATCACTCAGTGTTTCTCAAACGTTTTCATACCAAGGACCACTTAACCAATAAAAAAACACTAGCGGACCACCTAACCCCATAAATATCCAAAAACACATAGTTTTTCTAGAGCAGATTACAAATCGCCTGAAATGGTACAAACAAGTGAAACTTAAGCTCGCTCCATTGCGGAGATATTCCCGCGAGAATAAAAAAATAAAAAAAAATAATAATAACTGACAATTGTGAAATACCAATATACTCACGGACCACCAGTGGTCCAGTGAGTGGTTACAATACGTAACCCAACGTTCTTCTGCGGAGGTCCTTGAACGCACCGCGGCCACTCGCCTTCGTATTAACACTGTGTTTCACATTCAACGGTGAAATGCATTAATCGGAGCTATTATACCAGGCAAGGTGTGTTTAGCAGGGCAGAGGTTCACTACCTCAAAAGTGTGTTTAAATTCGTGACTGAATGTACTTAGTTACTTTACACCACTGCCTGAGGGAAATGTGTGACAAACACAAATATCAGGGAGAAATTCAACGAGATAACAAATACCTCCACCACGAGACTGAGGGTCACGTGGTACGGTGTGTTGTAGACGAAGGAGGCGTGACAGAGGACCGTCTTTGAGAAGACAGACAGAGGCTGAGTGATGAGGATGATGATGATGTCAGTGAAGGCAGGGATGAAGGACACGAGCCAGATGAGAGCGATGAGGAGGTGGGCTCTCTGCACCGTGCAGATCTGGACGTGATGAAGAGGAAGACACACGGCGATGTAACGCTCCATCGCCATACCAGCCAGATTCAGAGGGCTGTTCCTGGAGGGAGAAACACACAGGTTTTGTTTCCCCCCCTTAAGTTCTTTGGATCTAAGGCTTATCAAGTCATACCCTTGGTGTTCAGTCAACATGACACACACACACACACACACACACACACACACACACACACACACACACACACACACACACACACACACACACACACACACACACACACACACACACACACACACACACACACACGCACGCACGCACGCACGCACACACACACACACACACACACACACACACACACACACACACACACACACTTTGATCTGTTAGAATAGATATATAGATAGATAGATAGATAGTTTATTAATCCCAAATTGGGAAATTCTACTTTTACTCAATTACAAGACCTATTGTAACACCTGTTGGTGGTCATTGAGACAACCAGCATGATCCAGCAGGGGATGAATCCTGGGTTGCCGGTGTAGGTGGCGATCATTAGCCCCAGAGAAAGTGTCAGCATGATCATGTCGTTAATCACCAGGTGGATGTACAGCACATACCTGCAGGAGAGGAAGAGGAAGAGGAGGAGAACATGAGGAAGAGGATGATAAAAACAAGAAACATATGTAAACAGGAAAGAGATGGGAGCGTCATGTTGAAGATAAGATTAAAATCACTGATTCGGTCATAATAATAAAAACATGAATATAGCGATATTTCGGAAACAATATATTTTTGTTTTTTCCATCAGATTTGACTTTTGTACTTCTAGCACACTACTGGAGTTATTGGGACATTTGAAACACTCCTATGTACCACCCAATTCCTCAAAGTCTATACAATTAAATACAAATACTAACACATTGGTAAGGTCTAAGGTCTAATCTATATCCGTAATTGTGATGAAATAGCAGGTTAAAACAGGATCAACAGCTTGAAAAGTTGAACTTTTCTCAACTTTCGAAGCGAGCAAAGGAGGCAAAGCAAAGCTTGACATCACCCCATTCAAAGTGAATGGGAAGCGTCTCCATTGAAGCACGCAATGCTCCCATGTGGACGTACCGTTAGAATATTAGCTGAACATACCATGGACTGATAATTCACAGTTTAAACCTCTTAATTTGAACCCCTGCTGAGATTACAGAGTGCCCAAAAATCACTTTTCTGGAAACTCAATCAATCAATCAATGTTTATTTATATAGCCCAATATAACACATGTTACATTTGTCTCAGTGGACTTCACAGTTTGTACGGAATATCAGTATCAAAATACGACACCCTCTGTCCTTAGACCCTCTGTCCTTAGACCCTCTATCCTTAGACCCTCACATCGTACAAGGAAACACTTCCAGAGAAAACCCACAGTTTAAAGGGAACATGGGAGAAACCTCAGGGAGAGCAACAGAGGAGGGATCCCTCTCCCAGGACGGACAGACGTGCAATAGATGCAGTGTGTAAATCGAAGAGATCATACATTTGCAATCCAATCCAAATCTGAATTATCTACTCTCATGGATCACTGTGACTAAAACAACATGTGATACGACTTTCAATGAGATTTTACACCTGTATAAATAAAGGCTAAATAAAAAATACTCAAATCGCAGGATGCAGAATATTTGTAAAAGGCGAAATATGTTTTTAAATTGTAATAATAATAATACATGTTATTTACAAAGCGCTTTTCCTGGTGCTCAAAGTGCTTTACAAGCAATATACAAATACAAAGTTTAACGAAGAACCGTGGAGCTGCAGAGATATCAGAGCCATTCATATCCTGCAAAAATAATAAATCCCTCCAATTACTGTGAATAATGTCGCAGTTGCGATATCAGTTAACTCATTTTAGATACTTATTTTTTCCAAATTGTGCAGCCCACGTTTCAATCATTTAGTATTTCTTGTTTTAGGGCGACAAGCTTTCCATATGTTAAAAGGACATTTGCTGTCACCTAAACAAAGTTTCAATCTTTTAATTTTAATATACTTGTTTTAGAGCAAAGCATTAATACAACAGCTGATTCCAACCTTTACCTCGACATGTAAGCAGATCTGAATATCAAGTACAATCTGTTTTACTGTGACTATGTTCACATCTCTGTTTATCACCTGGGGTCTCGCTGGAAGTCCTTGCTCTTAAAGTATGTGTAGACAAAAGCTCCATTGATGCAGATGATGGTGAATACCAGGACAAAGGTGATGAAGTTCTTTGTGAAAGCTTCGTTATAGCTGTCGAAACGTCTGCTGGAGTTCATATTGTCCTCAGAGCTGGAGACACAAAACACAGATTAAATGAGAATAAGAGCCTTCGTTGTTCTTTAGTGAATCAAACTCCTTAGCTTAGCTCTAAACATGCCTGCTGTACGAGGAACAGGAAGAGCAGCAATTCATTATATAACAATAATACAAATATAACAACATGTAAACTAATGACTGTTAACATAGTGGTTTTCTGGGATTAAACATAACACTATTAAAACAAACAAAACAAAATCTGAAAATCTGGATGTATTTTTCTGCATTTAGTTGTAGCTTTTAAAGGCCTTTTGAAGAAGAACACAGTCAGACAACGGTATTATTATAATACAAATATAATAAAATGTAAACATCTAAGGAAAGTTAACTTTGACATTTTAAAATGAATTAATCTCACTATTTGTGCACCTAGAGTCATACACATTACATTTAAACTATCCACAATATAAATACAGTACGTTTTTAAAACGTTGCAACATTAAATCGTTTCACACTTCTTACTTCAGCGACAGACTCCCACCTGCTGACTCTCTGAATCCTCCAGCTGCCGGTCAGCTCCTTTATAATGTGTGTGTTTGTGTGTGTGTGTGTGTGTGTGTGTGTGTGTGTGTGTGTGTGTGTGTGTGTGTGTGTGTGTGACGAGCATTGTGAACTTTTGATCATTAAAGGTAGCGAGGATGTTCCCACTTAATCAAAATGTGCATTAATTTGCCGACTTTGTAAAATGTATAGATGCAGTCAGGATTATATTTACATTTGATTTAAAGTGTGTGTGTGTGTGTGTGTGTGTGTGTGTATGTGTGTGTGTGTGTGTGTGTGTGTGTGTGTGTGTGTGTGTGTGTGTGTGTGTGTGTGTGTGTGTGTGTGTGTGTCTGGGGTTGGGCTGTTAAGGTTTTGGCAACACATATTTGTATTGCACTTAACATTGAATTAAACAGAGAACTTCTTCCACTTCCATTATGTGCTTTATTTCTGCTGATGTACAAACCAGGCTTGCACAGAACTTGAATAACATTTCCTTTAATTCTTCCACATTATAATGTAGAGCTGATCCTGCTGAACAACATGTAAGTATGGTAAACCACAGATGTTATTTTCTGCAATAGTCCAACATCCAATCTCCCGGAGGAGATGCTAACTTCCAGGTCGGACTACAACAATACGTCATCTCTCCGCTAGTGATGTTACGTTGGCGAACGATCCGATTCTTTTGAACGACTCTTTGGTACGAACGAAGGTAACCCAGTCGTACTTGGTGAGAGCCTAAGACCCTCAAATCCAGCACCAGACACTTTTTACGCTGCTATGGACAATCTTGCACTAATGCACATTCTCAAATATTGAAGTGACTGTTATTTTGTATATATTGTGTTTTTATTTAGGTCTTAGAGTGTGCACATGTAAAAATGTGTCTTTGATTCTGTATTTATAGGTATATACATATTTGCACACATATTTTTATATACATTTGTTTTATATTCAGGATTGTGAGAAACTGAGTGAGTATTTCGATCTCTCTGGAGGATTGACAATAAAGTTGACTTTGACTTGACTTTGATTATCCTGGTGATTATTTCGCAGATGAACCTATTAACCCCTTAAGAAATGGAACGGCTCTCGGAAAGGAACGGAGCCATACCATCCGGCTTCCTTCAAAGAGCCGTAATTGCCATCACTATGCTGCTCTACTTCCCCTAAATGTTCCCTTTCTGCAGCACCGGTCTGACCCTTGACACAGTTTTCCCCCGACAGGACAGGTACCGGGTCCAGTACTTCCTGAATTGCTCGTCCCTAAAACCGTAGATCACGGGGCTCAGGAAACGGGGGATGATGTAGACGACCAGGAAGAAGATGTAGCGGATCTCCAGACTGAAGCGAGGGAAAAGAGAGATGAGAGCCGCCTGAAGGGAAGGAACTACAAAGGTCAGCATGCACAGCAGCAGCTGGAAGAAAATCAGAGAAATAGAAAAGTATATTTAGTTATTTACAATATTTACAACACACAATGTGGTCTTCTAGGGTATTATATACATCATTTAATGTATAGATTATGAAGCTACTAGTCCCCATCTTTAATCGTAAACCGTTTAATTGAGAGGCCACTATTTGTGTTTTTCAACTTTAACATTCAAATTATAAGGAAGAGGATTAGGGCCACATTGGAGAAACAGTTTTGGGATGGGACCAAAAGTTAAAAAAATCAGAGAAAAATTCAGATTTCTGTGAAAATATTATTTGTTTTTTTCGAAAATCTCAAAATACTGACAATAATAGCATATTAGAAATAAATAAAATAACTGTTGGTCACATCTATGAATAATTTCACATGTGGCCGTCTTCCGTACATTTACCTGTTAAATCTGTTAAACTCTTTTTTCTTCACCTGGAAAAACCTTATTTCTTGTCTCAAAAAAGAAATAATGTTTTTTCAACAGATCTTAAAAGATTTTCCTGGCAATTTTGGTTTTCAAAGTGGAAGGAAGATCTATAGCCGCGTTCACACTGCGGTACTTTTCCCACAAAGGTTCATGCGAACTTAGTTCATGATCGCGTTCACACCAAAAAGAGCCGGTACTAAAAGTAGTTCATGCGAACCTTTTTACCCCCTCGAAAGTCCCTGCTAGAGAGCAGGGACTTTCGAGCGGCTCTTTTTTGAGAAAAGAGCTATATTCCTGATTGGCTGGGCGAATTGCAAACCACGCCCCGTAAAACTCCCAAAAGGTTTTGTGAAGCCGCCATTTTATTATCCTCGCATTAGCATTATTAGCATTAGCATTAGCCCGGCGCAGAAACGCAGAGAGACTAACTTATGGCAACACAAAATAAAACATGGGAGCGGTGGAGATGAGGAGGTGTCGGCGTTCTGGTGATTTACTCGGAAGGCTTCAGTAGAAGCTGCTGGGACTCCCAGCAGCTTCTACTGAAGCCAGTCCCCAACTCCGCGGACTTCCGGCCGGGGACTTCGGGCGGCAGTATACACCGTGAAGTGGTTTGCGGCCTGCCAGTAAACCCAAAGCAGAAGAAGAAGAAGTGACGTCAGCGGCTTAATTTGCCTAATCCTCCCCCAGGGACTTTTTCTGGTGTGAACACGATCTGTACATGCGAACTAAAGAGTTCGCATGAACTAAGTTCGCATGAACCTTTGTGGGAAAAGTACCGCAGTGTGAACGCGGCTATTGCCTCAATTATGCTAACCCTAAACTAACCCTAACCCTGATAGAACATGGGATCAATACAGTACTTATCTTATCTTTCTACATAAACCCACCTGCAGTCCATGGAGCAGCACAGTGTTTCTCGCTCTCTTCACCGAGGCCAGACCAGTAGAAGCAGCCTGTGCCGCGAGCATTATCTTACAGTAGGTGTAGAGAAGAGTCAGAGCCACGAAGGACAAATAAACCCCGTCAAACACACAGTTCTTATAGTAGATGGACGGGTGGCGGAAGAGCAGCGGGTGGTCGCAGAAGATGGGGGTGTTGAAGAGGGAAAGAGGCTGGTGGACGACGGTGATGAGCAGGTCTGTGAGGGGGGGCGTGGCGGTGAGGATGAGGATGATGAAGATGAGGAGGAGGGTGCGTGGGACAGAGCACATGTGGATGTAGTGCATAGGGAAGCAGATGGAGAGGTAACGCTCCAACGCCATGCCGGCCAGGATGAGAGGCGTGGAGCGGGTGGTGAGGACCGCCGTCATTATCTGAGGGGACAAAGTGGGGGAGGTAGTCTTTAATTAAAATAACAATACTTTTCAACCCAGAATCACTTACACATAATGACGGAGATGGCAAAAGTAAACACATCCTTTAGTACAGATACTCGTGTTTAAAAATACTCTGGTAAAAGTAGAAGTACTGACTATACTTCGATACATATATTGTAAAATAGGGCCTCTTAAAGATGCACGGCTCACCAGGAAGCAGCAGACGGAGGCGTGGATCTTCCTGAAGATGTAACTGACGACGTACAGCGCTGTAACGAGGCTGAGCTGCAGAGCGTCGTTTATCACCATGCAGATAAACATGATGTAGCGCGGGTTCTCATAGAAGAGTCTGCAGTCAGAGAAAAACAAGAGGTTAGAGACTTAGACTACAGGAGAGCTGCTAAAAATCTGAGTTAAAACACGTATTTACTGCCACAGCGGGAACTTGAACATCGTTATAGCAAGAGGCCAGTTCAGATAAAAGGGAAATCAAATGGAAAAACATCTGAATGAAAGAAGATGACATTAAGAAAATGAAAATCAAATAAGTAAACTGTATCAGAATAAGTAGCAGCATTATAAAAGGTACATTAATATATACATTTAAAACAATACCATTATTTAACTGCACTTATTGTATGAATGGTCAAATAATTATGATTATTATTAATATTATTATTACATAGTAGCAAGATGTTATTCAAAATAGAGTTTAAGTTGTAGGTCATGAAGTAGCAGTCAGAATGATGATACTACTAGTGTTTGCACTTTCAAATGTACAAGATAATTCTACAGCTTTTGCAGCTAAAGACCTGCACAAGTAATAAGACAAAAATAAAGTATAATCTTTTCAAAGTACCTACTAAAGTCCATAAAGTTTGAAATGCATCCCTTACTGCACTGACAAGCATCCCGCTGCTCCAGTGTTTTTATGAGGTGCAAAACACATTTCGTGCAAAATTGGACCATTTTCTCAAAAGAGCCTCATTGCAAAACAGTCAAATGTACACAGATCAGCGTATACTGTATATTAGATATACACACATTTAAGGTGAAATACTATCATCCTAACCGCAGCTACTGACTGTCCTTTATTTAATTATTTTCATTGTAACCTTTTATGTTATTAACGTTTTTAATATTACCATATTTTATTCAATGTGTTCCTTAGAGAACTTTTATTTGATTGCAGAAGACGTGGTTTTAAAGTGTGCTATATCAATACAATTTATTATTATTATTACAGTACACTGTCAATTGAAGCCAGGCGAAGACTCACACTCATTTATTACGGGATGCATTGAGAGGATGCATTTACACATACCAGGGTTGCCAACTCTCACGCATCTGGCGTGTGACACACGCTTTCACCCTCAATCTCACGCTCTCACTCTGCCCAAACTATTATCACGCCAAAAACAAGAATACCGAAGAAGACTAGAAACGGTTTTGAAAACTTTTGTCAGGTAGTGATCGTCTTCTCAATAGAACATCTTTGATAATGTCTTCTGGCCAATCAGAATCAAGACAACGGCGTGGTGTTGCAGGAAGTCCCGACGGAGAATACTTTTGCTGTAGTACATCTATACATCGATACAACATTACGTGTTGATAGAAATCAACACGTAATGAAATAAGACCCCACGGTTTGATGATTGATAGGTGTGTGGGCTGTCTTTCATGTTGACACACAGAACAATGGGGGCTATCCACCCTTATCCACAATGTAAAGTAATTAACAGCCTCTTCCCTCTTCTCTCTGTGAGGAGCAGCAGGTTCAGCTTTCAGAACAAAGTAACAAAAAACTAAAATGGCATTCATTTGTTTAAATATGTCGTGTAGTAATAGATGTATTTATTTTTCTTCTCAAGAGAGGACCAGAATGTGTATTTTATGTTAGTATTTCAAAAAATCTCCTGGGGGAGAATCCCCCCAGACCCCCCTACAGGGGTTGGGCTTTCAGCATGTCAACTCTTTCACCTGTGGGTAAATTGCAGGATTGGCTCCAGATCGCCCTTTTTATTTACTAAAAGACAAATGTGCCTTTTTATTTCATACAGTTCAATTTGGATTGAGACAGGGAAATCATCTAAACCTCACGCGTGGCGTTTCACTGTCAAGGGGGAGCGTGTATGTAATTACATTGCAAATACTGACTTCACCCCACCACTGTATGGGTTAGCCCTACCATAGATTACCCAACAAAAATACTCTCTGGCAACTGCCGACCCGTATTGCGCAAGCGCAGATCTAAGATCCAGTAGAAATGATAAAAAAGTAAAAGTCTGCTGCTTATTGTTCTACTAGGCCAAAATAGAGTGTGTTAATTAATATGTTTGGCAGTTTGGAGTAAGTCTGTAGATTTGTTTGTGTGTGTGTTTCATGTATAGGCCTCTCACGATAATTAATTTTGTTGGATACATTTTCCAGGAAATTATTGCGATAAAAAATAATATTGTCGGCACCGTTGTATGACCATTTTAGACCCCTGACATAATGATAATATATAATAATAATTGAAGTACATCCTTTCGAACTGCTAGTCACATCCTCATGTAAATGTAAATGTATCGAGTTCATTTTTATTTATCATACAATAAGTCAATTAATTGCTTATCGCGACAGGCACACAATAAAACAGTGGAAACAAACATGTGTTTGACTTTCATTAGTGAATGAAACTTTGTGCCCTTTATAGTCTGTGTCCAATTTTGTGTATTTGTATATATTGTATATATATCCTATCAGAGACGTGCACACATAGACTCTAGGTAGTGCTTGAGCACCTGCCCGTTTTGCCCTCTGGACAGCAATGTGCCCTTTTGAAAGTTCGTTTTTTACAGTTTTTTTTTTTTTACAGTATACTCTGTATACTGTGGCTCATGGTGACATCGATCAATTCTGGATTAAAAGCTTCTAATATATACAACAATGCCCCAAATACGCGTTGTAATTTTGTCAGACATCCCCACACGTGCCCCGCGGCACTCCCGTACGTGCCCTGGCTGCAGCCCCTCCCTTCCCTGCTCTCAACGTGAACGCGCAGCGCGCAGAGCTGACGGTCAGTCACTCAGTCAGACAGGCCACGGCGGGTGTGTGGTGCAGCAGCACGATTAAAAGTGCCCTAGTGACGACCAAGTAAGTAACCACCAGGTAACAAAATACAACGAGTGTATTGTTTAATCCCCTAAATCAGATGCCAAACTAAACTATACCGGGTTCGTACGGTCATTGAAAACCTGGAAAAGTCATGGAAATTCAAAATGCAAATTCCAGGCCCTGGAAAAGTTATGGAAAACAATATTTTCCCCAAAGTTTTGGAAAAGTCATGGAAATGTAACTAAAGTTGCGTCAAATATAATTTACATTTTATCTATCATTTTACATTTAAAGCGTTTGACACCGTTGATCATCGCATCTTAAAGCAGAGGCTACTCGATATTGGCATATCCAGCCTTGCAGTGGGTGGTTTGTGAACTACCTCTCTGAAAGGTCCCAATGTGTTCATTTTGATGGACTGTCTTCTGAGTGGTTAAACATTTCTAATGGTGTACCACAAGGTTCTGTTTTAGGACCACTTTTATTCTCCATATATATTAACAGCGTAGGTGAAAATGTGGATGAAGCTACTTTACATTTTTATGCAGATGATACTGTGATGTACTGTGCAGGTCCCACCATTAAGGAGGCTGTTGTTAAATTACAGGCTGTTTTTAACATTATTCAGACTCAGCTCTCTGAATTAAAGCTTCTTTTAAATGTGGATCAAACCAAGGTAATGCTCTTTTATAAAGCAAAAAAGACACCAGAGCCTGTTTTAGATATTGTAACTACGCAAGGAACAAAACTTGAAGTTGTTGCCTGTTACAAATACCTTGGTATCTGGCTTGATGATTTTCTCTCTTTTAAACTTCATGTCAATAACCTGCTTAAAAAACTGAGGGTTAGGCTAGGTTTCTTCTCCAGGAACAAGTCCTGCTTCTCGCTCGAGGCCAGGAAAAGGCTCTGTGACCTTTGACCTGTGCTGGACTATGGGGATCTGGTCTATATGAATGCACCTGCCCATTGCCTGGTCAAGTTAGATGCTGCGTATCACAGTGCACAGTGCATTCCTAATTTTGTGACAAACTGTAAAGCATTAACCCATCACTGTACCCTGTGTGCAAGGGCTGGTTTGCTTTCACTAACTGTACGGAGGCTCAGTCACTGGTACATTTTTATATACAAAGCCATGTTAGGGAAACTTCCATCCTACATCTGCTCCCTGATCTCTCGGAGAATTGTAAGTGGCTACTGCCTGAGATTGAATGCTGTGGTTTTATTAAATGTGCCAACTGCTAGGACTGTCTTAGGGAAGACAGCTTTTAGATGCGCAGCTCCTCTGTCTTGGAATAGTCTGCAAATTAAATGGAAACTGAACAATCTGGTGCCACTAAATGTTTTTAAAGCTCGGTTGGATGCTACTCAATCAGAAGCTATTGGTACCTGTTTATGTGGATAATTATGTAAATGATGCTGAATGATGTCCTTTTGTTGTTCTGTTTATGTTTTTATGTTTCATGTGGAACTACTTGAGCAGGTCTCCCTTGGAAAAGAGATCAATGATCTCAATGGGATTTATCTGTATAAATAAAGGTTTGAAATTAAATGAAATGAAAATCTAATCGCCGAAATAATCTGCGGTCGCGAGCTGTTATGTGCCATCATGACGCGCATGGTGTTATTTTTTAATATATGAAGCGTGAGCCATGTGCTCGAGTCTTCTTGCCTGTCGGGCCGGCTGAACTCTGCTGCTCCGGGATGAGGGTCAGCTACATTATCTACGGTGTGTTCGTTAACTGTGCGGAGTCACTGTGGCACAGACTGAGCCACAGCTGTTAGAACAGGCCGTTCAGGTGTTCAGAGCAGAGCGGCAGAGCGTGATGTGAACTGAAAAGTTTTTCTGTCGCAATATCATTGTCACTATCTGCTAACGTTAGCTTTAGCCTTCGTTTTCTAATAGTTTTTTTCATAGGCTATAAACAGAGGTGGTATAAGTATAGAGATTGTACTAGAGTAAAAGTAGAAGTACTCAGATCTTGTACTTTAGTAGAAGTACTCAGATCTTGTACTAAAAGTAGAAGTACTCAGATCTTGTACTTGAGTAAAAGTAGAAGTACTCAGATCTTGTACTTGAGTAAAAGTAGAAGTACTCAGATATTGTACTTGAGTAAAAGTAGAAGTACCAGAGTGTAGCAATACTCTGTTACAGTAAAAGTCCTGCATTCAAAATGTGAAATTAGAAAAGTATTATAAAAATACTAAGAGGCATGAAAATACATTTTCAAAATGCTCAACAGTGCTGCCAAAATTATAAACTGACTGCTACACAATTAAAATAAATGCTTTTATATATTTCTATTAGATGTAACTCTTTGGCGTTTCTGTTATTATTACCTGTTGCTTTAGTTGTTCTGACTGCTAAAATCCTCTGTTATTCCTAATTTTAAAGCCGATATTCCGTGGGGTCGGGGGGCTCGGATCCTTGTCACCTTTTTCATACCTGATGAGTTTGCATCCCTGACTACAGTTGCTTTAGCATGTAGAAGCTAGTAAGCCTACTATTGGATTTGTTTTAGATAGGCATCTGCATCAGACAGCATATGGTTATTGAAATAAATATATATGCAATTACGACACAAGATGTACCTTTAATAAATCTCACACTACTAAGGCAGCCGGCGGTTCCACCAGGGGCGTCAATCCCGGGGGGGGGGTTCGTCCCCCCCATGCTTCAGATTGGACCCCCCTAAGTCATTTAGAATAATAAAAATAAATGTTAAAATAATTAATTTTTTGATAATAAATCAGTAAAATCAGGCAAAAATAAGAATTAAATAACATAACCCTAACCTAACCCTAACACCGAAATAAAGTAACCAAAAACCGAAAAGAAACTAACAAAATCCGCCATTATCCGGCAAATTTTTGCGCACAATTTCGGAGCGCACAATTTCGGAGCGCACAATTTCGGAGCGCACGATTTCGGAGCGCACAATTTCGGCGCGACCGCCACGACAACTCAGAAGGTGCCCTTTTTTTTCTCTTGAGCACCTGCCCCTATGCGTCTGTGCACGCCACTGTATCCTATATCCTATATGCTAAGGTCCCGCTGCTGACACGATAGCAGTCATTTAGTGCGCATATGTGTAATTAAACCCATGATATCAAAATCTCACTCCAGCCAGGTACCCAAAGTTGGCAACCCTGCACATACAATACAAAGGTAAACTTGTTTTGTTTCTGCACGGCTGGAATCATGTGAATCCCCCCCCTGTGTTTGCTCAGAGTGACAGACAGCAGTTACCTGTGTTTGAGGAACGTGTGCACCATGCTGCCGTTGATGACGCTGAGCAGGAGCCACACCAACATGGCCACGATGTTCTTGGTGAGCGCGCTGGAGAAGTCCTCTTTGTTCAGATTCACAGCAGCACCCCCTGTCAGCGAGGAGCTGTTATTACTGCCTGGAAGCAGCTGAAGAGGATCAGAGGAGTTCAGCATCTCCAGCAGCTGCTCATAAACCTGCTGGAGCACAGAGAGAGGGGTTACACACACTCACACACACTTGATATCTTGTTTTAAGGCATGCATTTATACTAGTGCTGCACAGTTAATCAAAGTTTAATTTAAAAAGTGCTTTAAGGACAAGTTAAGTCAGTGCTATATTTGATTAGGGCAAGATATGTGAAAATATCTGGAATAAATTCTACATTTTTTATATTTAACCTTTATTTAACCAGATAAAAGCATTGAGATAGAATCTGATTTTCAATGCTGACCTGGCCAAGAAGGCAGCAACGTTACACATAACACAAACATATAAAATACAGAGAACATAATTAAGAAAACAAAAGACAAAAAAGCAGTCACTACATTGTGCACATTAGGACAGTAAGAAAGGTACTACTTATTACTGCAAGAGCAGCTGGTGGTAAGGACTTCAGACAACTTCAATTTAAAACATGCTATTGAGACAAGTGCCCTCAGTTTCAGGCTTGACTGAAGGTCATTCCAAGACCAAGGACCATAATAAAAAGACTCCTGTTCCCAGCCTCAGTCCGCACAGCGTACCTGGAACCGTATCCAGGCACTGGATCTGAGGTTGTAAGTGTCACAAACTGGAGCAAATCTGGCACATATGTAGAGTGGAAGCTTACCTAACATGGCTTTAATAATAAAAACGAATGTCATTCCCTCAAATAGTACAAATATAGTCAAAATAATAAATAATAATTGTATTGTGCAGCCCTGCATGGAAGCTTAATATAATGATGAGTAAGATATTAAATAGCAAACAATTGTAAAACCACATTTGCTCATATTATATATTTATGGTAACACTTTATTTTAAGGTACACAAAATCACCATCAACTAGTTGTTAATTAACATGAATAGTAGCAGTATACTGGCTCTTTATTAGTAATTATAAAACACGTATTAATGCCTTATTCTACATGACCATATTCTCCCAGTACAAGGCCATTAGTTAAGAGTTTTTGTCCTTAATAACCCTCTAATGGGTGCTTATTTATTGTAAGTAAGGACGTTGTTGTGTTTGAGTTTGGGTCTTAATATGCTCAATATGGGCCTAATAGGCATTCTCTCTTAATAACACCTAAAAAATATGGTCTATTCTTTTGTAGCAAGACATGAAACTATAAGTGTTAATTGTAACTTAGAATATGTTTAAAGTGAAGTCTAGTTCATAACCAGTTAACTAGCAGTTTGACTCTAACATGTTAATGAACAACTAGTTGATGGTGAATATGTGCACCTTAACCTAAAGTGTTACCATATTTATTTTAAACAAGAACATGCATATATTAAATATAAGCTTTTCACTCGCACGCACAAGCATCTTAAGGAATGTAGATGAATTATAACATAATATAATGCATGAAATAGACAGAATACAGTAATTCATAATCAAAAGGGATATATATTATATAGACGAGCATGTATTTAAAATACACGCTTTTTACTGCCTTGGAATTACTAAACATATATACAGTAAGTACAATTGCAACTGAAATGCATCAAATGTGAACAAATACAAATCTAAATGCACAGATATATTTACCTTTTTATAATAATAGCTATAATACTAACCTGCTCACACACATGCAGCCACAGAGCGTCAGGAGTTCTCACAGCCTGTTAACATCTGCGTGAAGACAATACAAAACACACATTCACGATACTTTAAAGTGACATTAAATCATTTGTTCTATTGTTTTACTTTCTGATATAAAATATTAAAACAAACAAAACACAATCAGGAAATGTTTTTCTGCATTTTGTTGAAGCGAGGCTTTTAAAGGCCTTTTGAAGAGGAAAACCGTCAGACAAATTATAATCTAAATATAACAACACCTAAACATTTAAGGCACCTTAACTTAGTGGTTTTGTTGGACTGTATTTGTATAGTATTAGAAAAAAACATTATATTCATACATTTTATCCCAATTTACATCATTCAGCAGTTCATAAATGTTCACTCTGTAGTCCGTAATGAAAATGATAAATGCATGAGTTCAGAATATTGATTCAAATGCGATTTCATTTCACTATTTGTTCACCTGGAGTATTAACTTCTACATTTAAATGATCCACAATATAAATACAGTAAGAACGTTTGATAAAAAATGCAAAATAATACCATTTCATACTTTTTAACAGAGGAAACACATATCAGCTGCAACTTAAAGAAAATAAAGCATTCATAATAATAATAATGTATATTATATAATATATTCAAAGATAAAGCAACAGAGACCCTCTCTCACCTGCTGAGTCTCTGGCTCCTCCAGCAGCCTGTCAGCTCCTTTATAATGTGTGTGTATGTGTGTGTGTGTGTGTGTGTGTGTGTGTGTGTGCGTGTGTGTGTGTGTGTGTGTGTGTGTGTCGGAGCATCGCTGCGGCCGTTTACAAGAACGGGATCGTGTCGGTTCTCTGCATCTCCATCAACTACATCAACGGCACCCTGATACACACCTTCAGGAAGCACCAGGTGTGTGTGTGTGTGTGTGTGTGTGTGTGTGCGTGTTTGACGAGCATTGTGAACTTTAGATTATTAAAGGTAGCAAGGATGTTCCCCCTCAATCAAAATTTGCATTCATTTGCGGTCTTTAAAATGAATATGTCTCAAAAAAAAAAAAAGTGCACAGTTGTAGCATTACATTTGTTAATGTAAAATATAGCTAGTGGAGCCTCGCAGCGGCGAAACCGTGCCGCGCCACACTAATTGCGCCGCATAAGCGCATAGGTGCGGCTCAGTTGAGGCTCCCTCTGCAAGGTGAGGCCCCCTCCGCAAGGTGAGGCCCCCTCCGCAAGGTGAGGCCCCCTCCGCAAGGTGAGGCCCCCACACAGTCTGCATGATCGGCCTGTAGGGAGGGACGGCCCTGAGCACATTGCTTGTTGTTATCTGCTCTAATAAATGACATGTGTCTAAAATACATATTTTAGAAATGACAAAATAAATTACTTGGTTCAGTTTGGACTGTATTTTATTAATTGTAATAAATACACATATAAAAAATACAAATAATATTTTTTCCAGCAATTTTTGTGCTGTAGTGACGTTTCCTTGTAGGCCGACCCTAAAGGTAGCATCGCAAATGGGATGGATAATGTCAGAAAATAATCTCTGTGTCAAACAAACCTTTATGATAAAGTTTTGTTCAGCAGGATCATTTCCACATATTAACACCACTTTATGATTTCTGAACGAAAAGGAGCTACAGCTCGGTCACATGACTTCACGTCACCTCCGCTAAGCTAAAGGTGACTAATGTTGGGCTATAAAGGAACTACAGCACGGTCATATGACTTCACGTCAACACCGCTAAGCTAAAGGTGGCTAATGTTGGGCTTGATGACGTTAAGTCGTCTCATTTAGACACTTGTTAGCAACCTCTGTGTATAAATCTTATGGTATAAATTCACCAGTGGGGTATTTACTGACATATTTTATGTCTGTAAACAAAACATTTAATGTCTTCAGCTTGTGTTAACAACAGACTTTATTTCGGGATTAAAAACCAAAGAAACACGGCCAAAAAACCATTGACCTCCAGACGAGGGAACCAGGAAGTAGAGGTGGGAAGTACTGGAGTACAAATACTTTGTTACTATACTCAAGTACATTTTTCTGGTATTAGTACTTTACTCCACTACTTATTTTTCTGACAACTTTTTACTTTCACTTCTTACATTTTTAACACAAATACATGCACTTTCTACTCGTCATCTCTGTTTGCTGGGGCCACCATCATCTTCACGTTGACCCGGCACCTGTTGCACTGAAAGTATATTTTTAAGTACTTCCTGAACTTCTTGTCTCTGACGCCGTAGATTTTGGGGCTGAGCAACCGGGGCAGGAGATAGACGATCAGGTAGTTTGCGAATCTGATTTCCACCCCTCGTCCGGGGAAGATCAAGTTCAGAACAATCTCCACACTCGGAGAAATGTAGGAAAGCATGCACATCGCCAACTGAGCCCCGTGAAGCAAGATGGTGTTTCTGGCTCTTTTCGCCAACATTTTATCCGTCGATAAAGCCCGTGCTGCAAACAAAATCCTCAAATATGTGAAGACCAGCGTCAGGAACACACAGGAGAAGTAAATTACATCGAACGCTAGTCTTTTCTGAACCAAAATCGGATCTTTGAACACGTTTTGCCGCAAGCAGGACACCGACTCGTGGAAGAAGCTCATGGATTCTGTTGCTAGCGTCACAAATAGATCGGTGATATCTGGAGCAGCGCAAATAAACCAAATAATCCCGATGACGATGTAAGTTCTCCGCACGGTGCAGATCTGTGTGTGGCGTAGAGGCTCACAGATGGCGATGTAGCGCTCGATGGCCATGCTGGCTAGATTAACGGGTGTGTTTCTGGTGGTGAAGACGGCCACCAGGATGAAGAAGCAGCAGAAGGACACGTTGATCCGGTAGAAGATGTAGCTGAGGAGGAAGAGCGTGATGGTGACGGTCAGCTGGATGCTGTCGTTTATCACCATGTGGATGAAGAGGATGTAGCGAGGGTCTTCATAGAAAGTCTGCAGGAAGACAAATTAGACACAAATTGGATCAGGGATTAACATGTTAATGTCAGGCAGAGGTGGGAAGTAGTGGAGTACTTTTACTTACATTTTGAACACAAATACCTGAACTTTCTACTTCTTACATGTTGAACACAAATACCTGAACTTTCTACTTCTTACATGTTGAACACAAAAACCTGTACTTTCTACTTCTTACATGTTGAACTCAAATACCTGTACTTTCTACTTCTCACATGTTGAACACAAATACCTGTACTTTCTACTTCTTACATGTTGAACTCAAATACCTGTACTTTCTACTTCTCACATGTTGAACTCAAATACCTGTACTTTCTACTTCTCACATGTTGAACACAAATACCTGTACTTTCTACTTCTTACATGTTTAACACAAATACCTGTACTTTCTACTTCTTACATGTTGAACTCAAATACCTGTACTTTCTACTTCTCACATGTTGAACACAAATACCTGTACTTTCTACTTCTTACATGTTGAACTCAAATACCTGTACTTTCTACTTCTTACATGTTGAACCCAAATACCTGTACTTTCTACTTCTCTCATTTTCCAAACAACTGGTTCCTTTAGTCTGAATGTGTGTTTGGTGGCGTGATCATTATTATTCAGAGTCATTGCGTGCCTATTGATTTGAACACGATCCGTGTATCCATCACTTCCTGGTCTTCTCTAAAGAAGAGGGACCAATGGAAAGTTGTCATGTTGCCGTTGTTCAGCATGGAAACATTCATTAGCTAACAATGACATTATTGTTCTATTAATATAAAGGGAGGTCAGGTACTCTTTAAAACAGCTGCTAGTTATGGGTACTTTTTACTGAAGTACATTTCGAAGCCCATACTTCTTTACTTTTACTTGAGTAAAGAAGTTTAGTCAGTACTTCTACTTTTACCAGAGTATTTTTTAACACGACTCTCTGTACTTCTACTTGAGTAAAGGATGTGTGTACTTTTGCCATCTCTGGTGTCAGGAACCTTAAAGGGATGCATGAGTGGGAGGAAATTATCTTCTCATTATCAATAAAACAATATTAAAATGAACTTGGTGTTAGTTTCTTAAAGGGGCCCTTTTATGCTTGTTGGGATTAGCCCTTCTCTCTGGTCTGCAAAGGCTAACATCCATGTTATCTTAACCAATCAGAGCAGACTGGGCTCTGGTTTCAGACAGAGGGTGAAAAGAGGTGCTGCAGCACAGGCAGTATGAGAAAAATAAAGAGATTTTTGAACATTAAAGCATGGAGACATGTCCCAGTAGAGACACTACATACTGATATACACCTGAACATCAGCAGGAGAGGACTCTTTAAAGTAGAGACACTACATACTGATATACACCTGAACATCAGTAGGAGAGGACTCTTTAAAGTAGAGACACTACATACTGATATACACCTGAACATCAGCAGGAGAGGACTCTTTAAAGTAAAGACACTACATACTGATATACACCTGAACATCAGTAGGAGAGGACTCTTTAAAGTAGAGACACGACATATTGATACACCTGAACATCAGCAGGAGAGGACTCTTTAAAGTAGAGACACGACATATAGCAGAATATGTCCCCTTTAAGAGGATCTCGTAGAATACTGTTTGCAGGCTTCATTAATCAACTCTTGATTAACCCTCACCTGTCATGGAAATACAGTATTAATAGTTTCTTATTACAAATTGTTGATCAGCATGCTGTGTTCATTTTAAGTACACATTCTCAGAGAGTTAGTGTTTCTAACAAAACTGTGATGAAACAAACAACCATAGTGCAAATCATTATCAGTTAATATTCCAGATATATGAATACATTGGTTTTACATTAAATGTAAGGCTGTAGCAAATGTATTTTTTTTTCCAATATCTGAATGAAGCATATTTCATGATAATAAATGTGAGGACTTTACACCACTGTGGAAAATTCTGACAGAGTCCTACACAGCCACCACAGGAACCTAATTTACACACATATTATAATACTAATAATGTTCATCAGCTACTGTGTACACATACAGGCTTTAAAAAAAGTAAATTGACGCAACAAAAAAAAATACACCACTTTCACATGTTCATTTTTAGAAATCCAATGTCAATTTTATGAAATATAGTACACAAAATACACGTATCTTTTTCTAATTAAACAGTTTTCTGTCTATAAATGTCCCATGGATATTCAGCTTGCTATAATATAATAAGAACAGACAGGCATATTATACTTAAGAAGTGTAGTGGAGCGAGGTAATGAGAGTCGGAGAGGGAGAGAGGAGAAAAGAGTGTGGGGTTTTGTCTCAGCTGCTTCAGAATAACAAACTTTGAGGCATTTCCTTATTAAACCCACAAACATACTGTATTTACTAAAAAGGTGCAGGTAATACATGCACTTATAAAGCAGCAAACACAAATTAAATATACTGCATAATTCTACTGAGACAGATGGCTGCGTGTGTGTGTTAATGGGCTGCAGATATTTTTTATGATAGATTGTGTTTTATAATCTGTTAAAGCGTCAGAAAATAGTGAAAAATGCCCTTCACATTTTCCCAGAGCCTGTGGTCACATCATCAAACTGCTTAGGATATAAATATTGAAAATATTTTGCATTTACATGATATCGAATAGCACATTTTTGCATTTAGGCAACTGGAATGAGTCAATGTTTGTACTACAGTTGACTGAAATTACTATTAAAATGGTTGTTAATCTAAATAGGCTATTCAGATGTCCGTGTGTGTGTTTCTGTGTGTGTGTGTGTGTGTGTGTGTGTGTGTGTGTGTGTGTGTGTGTGTGTGTGTGTGTTGTGTACCAGGTGTCTGAAGAAGGTGGCGACCAGGCTGCCGTTGATGTAGCTGAGCAGCAGCCAGAACAGAACCACCATCAGATTCTTAAAGAACATCGATGTGAACGTTTCGCTAACCAGCAGGAACTGTGAGGGGAATGACAAAAGAAAACGCTTTTTAATCCAATTAATGCTCAATAATTTAACTCCAATATCTATGGCTCTATTGGTTGGTTGAGTTGACACTTGACAATGTAGAAAAATGCATCTGGTATAGTAAATATAATATGTTACGTTCACTGATGTAAGCTTCTCCTACACATATGTTTCTTTATTTTAATGAAGACTGGGTTTTTCCACAAATACATGAAACAGTACGGAAAGAAGAGCCTTTGTTATCACACAAAAAAAAAAAGTCTGTACTTATTTAAACCATAACAATATTTCCTAGAAGTCCCCAATATTATCCTGATAATCATCAAAACAAGCCTAGAAATTGGGACCAAAATATACTGGATAATTTATCTCGCAGTGTTTTTATTGCATCGGTAAAACACACATTTTAAATATCGTTTTTGGGTGAAAAACAAACAATCTGAAATAATAAGCATTAGCTTGAAGGCATCCCTGTGATAGTAAAGGATTAATACATTAAGAAAAATATTTGATAATGGATTTATTTTTATCAAGCTATCCTTTAAACTTCTCTACCATGATGGAGGACAAGACAGAAATTCACCACAGTCCAATAATTGCTATTTTTTTTTATAAAGTTCTAAATATTGTCCAATCCTTAATCTACTAACACATTTGTGAATCAGGAGAACAGTCTTAATGTTTGGATAAAAAGTACCGGACTAGGTTATCATTTAAATATATAATATTACAGTGTTATATTGTGAGGTCAACCGACCATGTGCAATGTCAACGGTATGGTCGGCAAGTTTTACTGTACTGATAATTGTTTTTAAGGTTTATAAAAAAGCAGTTTTTCTAAAATATGTGGACAGAGTTTAGAAAATTATAGAGACAAAAACAACTTGGATAAAAAACGTTAGAAAACAGACCTTTTGTAATTGCAATTATGACATTTACACTGAAAAAGGGACATAGAAACTCTGAATTTTACAACAAAGTCAGCAATAAAACATAGATAATTAGAAATAATGCAGCACACCTGAGTCATGTTGCCTTCAAGACCCCCTGGAGAACTCATCCTGCACTGAGAGAGGAAAAGAGAAAGTACAACACAGACACATTGACAAATATTTACCTGAAAACTACATAATATATTAATTTAATGCATATATTTATGATCAATCCCAGCATGGTTAATGAGTGTATTCAAACAGCTCATGCACATTAAGTGATTGTATATTAGGGATTGCAAAAGCAGGTAAAATAACAGTGTTGTCTTTTTTAAATCGACTTCTTTAAATACACAACACACACTTTGACAAAATGCACTTATCTAGTTCTAACTCATCGCTGTAAACCTAATTTATATTCTCCACTCACAAGCTGTGTGGCAGTTCCCTATTAAAGCACACAAAGACTGTATTTACTACAAAAGGACAATGCGCTCATGAAGCAGCAAACACAACCTAAAAATACTGCATAATTCTTAATTAAGCGTATGCTGGTTTCTAGTTGTTTTAACTCAACTTCTTTAAATACAGAACGACACACACTGTGACAAAATGCATGAATCCACTTCTGCTAACTCATCACTGTGAACTTAATTTATATTCTCCCTTTTAATGTATTCTTTAGACACACACAGAGCTGAAGCTGCAGACATAGAGGCAATACATCTGTGAAGAAACATGCAACTACTTTCCTCAGACAGTGAAACACACACACACACACACACACACACACACACACACACACACACACACACACACACACACACACACACACACACACACACACACACACACACACACACACACACACACACACACACACACACACACACACACACACACACACACACACACACACACACACACACACACACACACACACACACACACACACACACTATTCAGCAGCTTCACCTACCTGAGGGTCAGACTCTCTGAAGCTCAGAGAGATGGAGCCGTCTTTATAAACACTTTCAAACAAGAGATGCTTTAATTGAATTTAATTCGTCATCATCGCGTCAGAGAAAAGTCAAACATGAGGATGTGAGATAAGATATCTTCTGTAATACATATATAGAGAGGTGGGAGAAGTACTCAGACCTTGTACTTGAGTAAAGGTGGAAGTACTCACACCTTGTACTTGAGTGAAAGTAGAAGTACTCAGATCTTGTACTTGAGTAAAAGTAGAAGTACTCAGATCTTGTACTTGAGTAAAAATAGAAGTTCAATCAGGAGAGACGGTTTTGAGTGATGCATATTTATTGCACGGATGAACAAATGAATGTAATGGTAATTTTGGCGATTTAGGCCCTGTTGTGCAGGAAGTATCATTCGGGAGGGTAGAACCGATCCGATGAAACCCCCCTGGGGTCTAGACACTGGTGGTGGTGAATGGATAGTTGGGGTCGGTCTGAAGAGGAGTCGTTTAGCTTGAACCTGGATTCAGAGGGACGGGAGGAGAAAAGGGGGTGGAGGAGGGTTGTATCGAGTCACCTGAAATGACAGCTGTCAGAGGGGGAAAGAGCAGATTAAAAAGGTTTGACAGAGCGCTATGATAGGCTCTTGGAAATAGAGCGAAGTGATTGGTTGCATTAGACTGAAGAGTGACGCCCCCTGTCACTTATTGAGAGGAGAGAGAGTAATAACATACATGAATGAGAAAGACGGTCTTCCTGGTTGAACTTGCGCTAAGCTTCATTAATCAGATCTTGTACTTGAGTAAAAGTAGAAGTACTCAGATCTTGTACTTGAGTAAAAGGAGAAGTACTCAGATCTTGTACTTGAGTAAAAGTAGAAGTATTCAGATCTATTACTAGAGTAAAAGTAGAAGTACCAGAGTGTAGGAATACTCTGTTACAGTAAAAGTCCTGCATTCAAAATGTTCCTCAAGTGAAAGTAGAAAAGTGTTATCATCAAAATATAGTGAAAGTAGCGACAGTGAAAGTAGTCGTTGTGCAGATTGGTCCATTTCAGAATAATATATGATATGTTTTATAATGATTGATCATGAAAGTGTGCAGGGTGCAGCTAGTTTGAATGACTTTGTAGACTGCAGGGTCGCTGGTGGATTTACTCCAGGTGGAACTAAAGTCTGATTTAACACTTGGTTAGATCTCACATCATTCATCCACATCTGTAAAGTAACTAAAGGTATTACATACATGTAGTGGAGTAAAAGTACACCATGTACCTCTGAACTGTAGTGGATATTTTTAAAAAAAAACTAGAATACTTATCTGAATATTTGACCTACATCCTTTAATGGACTTTGTATTTTAATAAATCAAATGTTCAAATGTAACCACTATAACAGATAGAAGATGTGTTTATATTAAAGTAGAGAACTACTTGGTTCAGTCTTTTATTCAGAGAGTTTTATATCGATGGAAACATTATAATATAAGTAGTTACATACTTTGCCAAAAAGAATAAAGCATCTACTTTCTAAATAGTGGTTGCTGTTGTCATTTAAAAAAACACAAAATATATATATATTAGGGCTGTCAAACGATTAACATTTTTAATCAGATTAATCACAGCTTAAAAATTAATTAATCATGATTAATCACCATTCGAACTATGTCCAAAATATGCCATTTATTTATGTATATTGTTGTGGGATTAGAAAGATAAATGAAAGAAGGCGGATATATCCATTTAACATACAGTATGTATGTTTATTATAACATTTTTCTGCATGTCAAAATGAAAGACAACCCACACACCTATCAATCATCAAACCGTGGGGTCTTAATTCATTACGTGTTGATTTATATCAACGGGGAGTACTTCAGGAAAGTCGACAGAGGGGGGGGGGGGGGGGGGGGTTTAGCGCAGTTCTCCAGTGAAGGGGGGAGTCTCCCTCCGCAGCCAGTTGGCGTAGTTTTGACACAGTTCCGTTGTACAGACCGACGTTAACAGCAGCCCTGTCTGTGCACACGGAGACCGACTCTGTCGTCCGGTGATCGAACCGCCTTCTGGAAAAGCTTCACAAGTACGTCGGTACGCAAATGCGCTTTGTGACACAAGTGACGGTATGCATTTCAGATTACGCACATAACCTGCGTACCAGTTATGTTATGTCGGGACTTCCTGCAACAACACCACGCCGTTGTCGAAGATGTTCTATTGAGAAGACGATCACTACGTGACAAAAGTTTTCAAAACCGTGGCTACTGAAATCAATCTTACTAACTGCTGTCTGTGCAATTTACTCCGCGAGTTGGCAGACTTTATTTTGCTTACTTTAACATCATTTTTCATGGTGGGGCTAAGCCATTTCTTGGTATGGGTGTAGCCTACCCCAGCCATACCCTGGCGCTGCCACTGGTGGCAAGTATGGGGCGGGCCATTCTGCACATGCGTTAAATGCGTTAAATATTTTAACGCAATATGTATTTAGGGATCGACCGATATGGTGCTTTCCTGCAATGTTAACTATGTTGAAGCACTTATTTGAACTGATATTATACACATTAAGTATACTCTTATAGATGTATGTAGTAGGGATCGACCGATATGGCTTTTTCAAGGCCGATACCGATACTGATTATTAGTAATCAAGGAGTCCGATAACCGATATTTGGAACCGATATACATTTGCGGTAAAATCAGAAAATCTTGGTGTCAAAATGTAGAATAACACAAACTCCAACACAACTCAACACAACTTCTTTGAAATGCATTTAAGTGCAGTCATCTGCAATGAGTTAGAGAGAAACAATAAGTGGGGCTGCAGGCTGACATGCTTAACTGACAATAATGCTTAATTTATTATATCTGTCTATCTAGCATAACATCCGAATAAGCTGCTAGCAACTGCAAAACACTAGTGCTAGCTAATGTTTTGCAAACTTTTAAAAGTGAGGCTATTACAGTAGACCTAACGTTAGTCTAGTAGCCTCACTTCTAATATGTTGCTAAACACTTGCTAGATACATGTTGGCTAGCTAATGAGCTTCACATATCAACCTGAAAAACTGCCAAGCCGATTATCGGTCGACCCCTAGTATTTACTTAGTACATATCTGACATTAACGATTAAACACATGTGTGCATTCTTTATAAATGCAAACTGAGTCAAGCCGACTCCGGAGGTGGCGGTATGCACCTTAAAGTTGTTTGCAATCCGCCAAAAAAACGAGAGAAGAAGAAGACGAAGCCGACTCCGAGATGTCCGACTTCACGCACAAAATAAGTGCCAGCGTTAAATTAGTGCCCGCGCTCCAGCCAGTTACTGTGGGCTTACGAGAGGCAGAGCTCCCGTAGTTATACCGGAGCTCGGCACATTTGCTGATTTTGACTATAAAAAGCGATTGGAATCATACATAAATCACATTTACAACACAGATCAGTGGAGACATTTTATTATTATTACTATTTAGTTTTTCTTTAGTTGTTTTTCCGTTACATTGGAGTATGACAGATGAGGCTCTGCCTCCCCTGACTGCACGTTGCTGATATATAGAAAGATACTTAATTTATCCCAAATTGTGAAATGTGTGGAAACAAGTATAAACACAATAACATTAAATACAAATGAAAGCAATAGACAGGAATAGATGTATATACAGTAGAAAGGACACGATGCATATTGTAGCGACCCTGTATAGAATGCTGAGGGTGTCACTCAGGCATCCCCCGTCTCTCTGCCAATCATAGAGCTGCACAGTGATGCAGGTTGAGGTGTGGGCCTGTGGTTGGGGGAGCAGACGGGGGAGGGCGGGAAGTTGTGACGTAGACACTGATATATATATGGGTATGTGTGGGAGTTAGTGTTAGTGTGAGGTTGAACCCACAAGCTGTTCCTGCACCTGTGATCATCTGTAAAGAAGAAGAGTTGTTAAAGCCTAATAACTAGCAGCCTGTTTCCGACTCCCTTTGTGATCGTTACATTGGTGTCAGAAGTGGGATTATGTTAGAGCCGACAGCGGTGCGTCTACGCACAGTCACAGGAGAGCTGGCGCCTATGAAAGGAAGAGGCATGCTCACTGTGTCGGTGGGGGGAGTTGAAGTGCAGCACCCCGTGTGGATAGCGGATGTACAGGACCCGTGTATTCTGGGTTTGGACTTTTTTAAAGCGTCTGGCTGCCTCCTGGATCTTCAAGCAGGCACAGTGAGTTTCCAGTGGGGGCCTGTGATTACTATGACCCGTATCCACAACCCTGCTGATCCTGCGGGGAGACCTAGGGTACTCACCCACCGTGAGTACCCTAGAAACTGAAGAAAACACTCCCTCCTTTCCCGTAACCCCGGTGACGCCCGCTCAGGACAATTCCCCATCTGTCACCCCCGGACTGTGCCACCCGATCACAGCCCCCCCCCAGTTACCCCAGACGGAGGTGGAAGAGGCTCAGTCTGCAGTATTGGAGGTGTGGAGAAAGAACTGTGGCGGCCTGAATCCCGAGCAGCAAGAGCATTTGGGGCCGCTTCTGCTAGAGTTCCAGGGCAGTTTCGCCAGGAAGGAGGAGGAGGTGGGCCGAAAGCATCTGGTAGAACACGAGATTGATACAGGGGACTCGCGTCCCATCAGGTGTCGCCCGCGCTGACTTCTCCTTGCTCGTCAGTAGGCTTGCGACGAGGCAGTGCAGAGCATGCTGCAGGCAGACATCATCGAGCCCTCCGACGGCCCATGGGCAGCACCTGTTGTCATGGTCCCAAAGAAGACAGGTGGCTGGCGGCTCTGCTCAGACTACAGACCGGTGAACGGGGTCACCAAGAAGGATTCATACCCCCTTCCCCGCATCGATGAGTCCCAGGACCTGGTCGCAGGGTCGTCGTGGTTCTCTTCCTTGGACCTCCGCAGCGGGTATTACCAAGTTCCTCTTGCCCCAGAGGCCAGACCAAAAACGGCTTTCAGCACCGGCCGGGGACTATGGCAGTTCAAGGTCCTCAGTTTTGGGCTGTGTAATTCCCCGGATACGTTTGTGCGGTTGATGGACAGGGTGCTGTCTGGGATTCCCCACCAGAAGTGTTTGGTTTACCTGGACGACATCCTGGTGCATGGCAGCTCGTTTGAGGCGGCCCTGGGATCTCTAATGGCGCATTTCCACTGCAACGGGGTTGCCCCGTTTAAGCGTCCCTAAGCGTCCTCGCTCAGGCCTCGGGCTGCCTCGCTGGCCGCCCGAGGCCGTGGCGCATTTCCATTACACTTTAGGACCTGGGGTAGCAACGCAGTGTAGGCGGGGCGATCAGCTTTTTGGGCAGAGCGACGCTGGGTAAAACTGCAGTGGCGTCATCTTCAATGCGACACAACTCACAAAACACACACAACAATGGAGGATGTGGAAGCGATCGTTTACTTGTTTCTTGGTGTGTGGCTTGTTATCACAGCAAGAAGGAAAGTGATCACAGCAAGCATTGCATTGTATTCATTGTATTGAACATAAATAAATCCTTTTTTTTTTTCATATACATGTGTTTGTCAAATGTTTTAAACAAATATTATCTGAATTGAATATTTTGAAATGCAAGCACCAGTAAGTACTGCCCCATAATAACATTTGAGGAAATATCAGATCATGGAAAGAAAATCTTTCTAATCAATTAAGCAAATATCAAAGCTGACTATAAACATAAATACTAAAGTGTAAAACACAGCAAAACTATATTCATAAATGCAAGTGTAAAATAGTGTGGACAATTGTAAACATGGATGGAGACTAAAGTATCCACAACATAAAATAATATATTAAATATAACCTCAATCTTTCTTCTAGACATGTTAAAAGCTTGCTTGAATGGGTTATAGGTTTATTTTGGTCTTTAAAATATATAAGGAATGTGTTTGAGTGTAGTAGAACGAGGGTATTACAATTGAGCAATTTCTACATGTATTTATCATGTATTCTTAATACCATTACAAAATAAACATGTAATAATGTTTTAGAGTAGGACCTCAAGCTAGCAAACTCAATTTCTTGCTTTAAATCTCTTAAAAGTAAGGGGCTTTTTCCTAACTGATGGTGTTTGTTATTGCTTTATAAATTCATGTATGTTTATGATTTTTTTATGTTGGGTGCCATTCATTATCAACAAGAGATAAGATAAGTCAAAGAAGTACTTTATTGATGGCAGTATAAAAATACAAATGTTGTATCAAAGGCATGCCATTAAACAATACAAATAAAAAATGTAAAACTGAATTGCAGCCAGCATAAATATACATGGAATTGTAAATATAAAATGAACATTTTAAAGAAAATAAATAAACAAGGAAGTACAAATGTTGCATTTAAAAATTAACTAGATAAAAAATATATAATATGTACAATAACTATTAAGGTTTTTTGAAGTATCATGGAGGAGACGCTGCCCAGTCATGGTGCCGTTCCTGCTGGGCCCGATCCTCTCCTCCTCGTTTCCTCTTGCCTGGGTGACAATAAGATAATAATTAGCAATAAGGAAAACACACAGTACAGGTACAGGTCACACAAGGATATAAGAATAACATGTATAAACAGAACAACAGTAAGGTGAACTAAAGAAAGTTCTGGCCCTAGATGTTTACAATGATTGTGAAAGTGAATTACATTATGTCCAGCCTGTTGATAATGAATATAAATATATGTATATGATAGGATGTCACACACAACTGTACTAGCTGCTTACTAGCTAAGACTTTACTTGTAACAGCGCATTTCCACACAGTGATATAGCTTATTTTAATTACTGACGATGGATGATCCACGGTTTAAAAAAACAAAACAATTCCAGTCGTTTTGCCTTTTCTATTTCTTACCTAGAACCACACGCTGCGGTGTCGTGATGGCACTCGGTGTTGGTGGTTGAGTCGGTGTCGATTCTTCGGCTGGGGTCCGTTCTGGATTCACTGACGATGTGGACGGAACACTGCCATCACCCGTTGTTCGGGAATGTTCCTCCTCACGAGTCCCAATGTAATCATCTAGAACAGCAAAATGACTTGTTAATTCCACAAACTACTGCAGCACAATACTAAATAGCAACAACAACTATAGAAAAGAAAAACTGAACGTAAACAATGGCACATATGGTGTTAGCAAACAATAGCTCTAGCTAAGGCTATCTGCCTAGGCTATCTGCCTTAGCTAGCTATGTAGCTCTTTGGGGCTCCATAAAAGCACGGGTTGTCGAACATTAATGTAAGGATAAAATAGACTTCTTTGTTAGAAGTGAGCGTACCTTCAGGGACTCCAGTAAAGCCGTTCCGTTTTCCCTACATCGCAGGAAAGTCCTCGAAAATCCGCGCTCGGACATCTGTGCAGAGACATCCTGGAACACTTTCACATTTCGCGTTGTTCCGTCGAGCTCCCGCTGGATTTTATCATCCCCAATGAGATGTAGGAACGTCGTCACCTCCTCGGTCGACCACGGTGTGCTTTTCTTCGACGTTGCCATTTTTGTAGCTCCTCCGTTTACAAAATGCTGCAAGCTTGCTTCTTGATATATATGTGACGCGAGGGATGATCTCGCGCGCGATCTTGTGACGATTCTCTCTGACCAATCAGCAGTCGAGTATTGACGTCACAGCCCTGGCCTGGTCTGATAGAACCACGATTTTATGGGGCCGGAAAAAGAAAAAGTACCCGCTAGCCGGTACTAGGCTATATGGAAATGCCACCAAAAACTGGCCTGGCCGCTTGAGGACGGTCCAGGACGCTTAAACGGGGCTACCCGCTGCAGTGGAAATGCACCATTAGAGTGGTGCTGGAGAGGATCAGAGCCGCTGGTTTGAAGCTACATCCAGATAAGTATCATTTCCTGCAGAGAGAGGTCACTTTCCTGGGCCACAAAGTGGGGGGTGAGGGCATCGGCACCCTGCACGTGAAAGTGCAGGCGGTCGCAGGCTGGCCAAATCCTCGCAACCAGAAACAGCTGAAGAGTTTCCTGGGCCTGGCCTCGTACTACAGGAAGTTTCTACGGGGTTTTGCTTGCACTGCCGCACCCCTGTTCCAGCTGCTGCAGAAGGACAGGGATTTCCTGTGGTCTGAGCAATGTCAAGCAGCGTTTGACAGCCTTCGGCGTGCCTTGAGTGAATCCCCGGTTCTCACCCCAGCCAACCCCAGGCTGCTGTTCACCCTGGACACAGACGCTAGTGGCGTTGGTGTAGGCGGAGTGCTCTCCCAGACTACACCAGAGGGGGGAGCGGGTGGTGGCATACTTCAGCCGGGCTTTCAACAAAGCAGAGCGACGATACTGCGTCACCCGCAGGGAACTTTTGGCAGTGGTGCTGTCCATCAGGCACTTTAAGTACTACCTGTGTGGGCAGGAGTTCACCGTGAGGACGGATCACTCTGCATTACTGTGGCTCATGACGTTCAACGACCCAGAAGGGCAGGTCGCCAGGTGGCTAGAAGAGCTCCAAGCTTTCGACTTCAGGGTGGAGCACCGGGATAGGGTGCGCCACACAAATGCAGACGCTCTCTCCCGCCGCCCATGTGCCGCCGGCGGATGCCACTACTGCGAGAAAAGAGAGACTCGTGTAAAGGAGCTGCTGGAGGAGGACATCGTCTGTGCGGCAGCGCGGCAAGTGGAAGAGGTTATCTGCCGGGAGCTCCAGACAGTGGACGTGGCAGAGTGGAAGCAACAGCAAGAGCTGGACACCGTTCTACAGCCTGTACTTGTCAGGATTCTCATGTTTTGTCACGTTTGTAGTTTTGTATGTCTGGTTATGGGTATTTTCCTCCTTGTATATTGTCTGGTCCTTTTCCCTGTGTTTTTCCTCCCGTCGTTAGTTCCCTGGTGTGTCTAGTTGTCTGATTGTTTTCACCTGTCACTCCTTGTGTGTCTCCTGTGCTCATCAGTGTTGGCCCCACCCCTGATTGTTCCCACCTGTGTCTAGTTACCCTGTGTTTAAATTCCACTGTCTCCCAGTGTTCAATGTCGGTTCGTCTTGTGATTTGGCTTGTCCTCGGTGAGTGTTCTGTTCTGCCTGTATATATATATATAGCCTTGAAATAAAGGAATTATTTTCACTTTAATCTGCATTTGGGTCCTACCTGCTTCCTTCGCTCCACCGTAACATTACGAACCGACCAAAGATGGACCCAGTGGATTCAGCTTTTTTGATGCCACAGGCGGCTGCTAAGAGAAGGAGGCGCAAAGCCAAGCTCGCAGCCATGCCTCAATGCTCCAGTACCGGCCCACGCAGCTTTGCGTCCATACTGGATTACCTGGCTTACACAGCCAGGGTCCAGGCTTCCGCTCCGGACCTTACAGCCAGGTTTCCGGCCCCAGCTGCCACAGTCCCCTCTCCAGTTTCCTCTGGAGTCCCCTCTGGAGTCCCCTCTGGAGTCCCCTCTGGAGTCCCCTCTGGAGTCCCCTCTCCAGTCCCCTCTCGAGTTCCCTCCTCTAGTCCCTCCTTTAGTCCCTCCTCTAGTCCCTGCTCTAGTCCCTGCTCTAGTCCCTGCTCTAGTCCCTCCTCTCGTCCCTCCTCTAGGTCCCCTCGCGAGTCCCCTCTCGAGTTCCCATCTCTAGTCCCTCCTCTAGTCACTTCTCGAGTTACCTCCTCTAGTCCCTCCTTTAGTCCCTCCTTTAGTCCCTCTTCTCGTCCCTCTTCTCGTCCCTCCTCTAGTTCCCCTCGCGAGTCCCCTCTCGACTTCCCTTCTCTAGTCCCTTCTCTAGTCCCTCCTCTAGTTCCCCTCTCGAGTCTCCTCTCGAGTCTCCTCTCGAGTCCCCTCTCGAGTCCCCTCTCGAGTTCCCCCTTAGTTCCCCTCTCGAGTCTCCTCTCGAGTCTCCTATCGAGTCCCCTCTCGAGTTCCCCCTTGGTTCCCCTCTCGAGTCTCCTCTCGAGTCTCCTCTCGGGTCCCTACTCCGGGTCCTGTCCCGTTGGGGGCTCCGTCGACTACTCCTCTGCCGGAGGTCCTGCCAATCGTATGTCTGTCCCGTTGGAGGCCCCGCCGACTACTCTCCTGCCGGGGGTCCTGCCAACCCTTTGTCCTGTCCCGTTGGAGGTCCCGCCGTCCACTCCCCTGCCGGGGGGCCTGCCAGCTCCTTCTCCTTTCTCGTTGGAGGTCCCGCCGTCCACTCCCCTGCCGGGGGTCCCACCAACCCCAGGTCCGGTCTCGTTGGAGGTCCCGCCGTCCACTCCCCTGCCGGGGGTCCCGCCAACCCCAGGTCCGGTCTCATTGGATGTCCCGCCGTCTACTCCCCTGCCGGGGGTCCTGCCAACCCTATGTCCTGTCCCGTTGGAGGTCCCGCAGACTACTCTTCTGCCGGGGGTCCTGCCAACCCTGTGTCCTGTGTCGTTGGAGGTCCCGCCGTCTACTCCCCTGCCGGGGGTCCTGCCAACCCTATATCCCGTGCCGTTGGAGGTTCTACCGGGGGCCCTGCCAGCCCCATGTCCATCACCTGTCTCGCCGGGGTTCCTGCCAACTCCTGGTCCACTTCCGTGGGGGATCCTGCCGAAGCCTGTCCGACCGGCTCCGGTTTCTGTCCGGCCGACACCGGGTCCTGCCCGGTCTCCGGAGCTGTCCCATCAGCGCTTTCCTGCCCGGCCTCCGGTTCCTGCCCGGCCTCCGGAGCTGTCCGGTCTTCGCCCTCGAGCCCGGCCCTCTGAGAGCCGGAGTCTTCACCCTCAATCCTGGTCCCCTGAGAGCCACGGCCTTCACCCTCGATCCCTGGCCCCTGAGAGTCACGGCCTTCGCCCTCGAGCCCGGCCCCCTGACTTTCCCGGCCGCGGTGGCCTTCGCCCCTCCATAACCCCCACCTTGGACTCTGTCTTGCCCCCGGGCCGTCCGCCCGAGTCCACCTTCTCGGCTTCTACCTTACCCCCGGGCCGTCCGCCCGAGACCCGTTCCTGGTCCTCTGCCTTGCCCCCGGGTCGTCCGCCCGAATCCCCCTTTTTGGACTCTGCCTTACCCCCGGGCCGTCCGCCCGAGACCCCTTCCTGGTCCTCTGTCTTGCCCCCGGGCCGTCCGCCCGAGACCCCTTCCTGGTCCTCTGCCGTGCCCCTGGGCGGTCAGTTCAGTCCCGTCCTCCAGACCCCCTCCACCCACCCTGGTGGCCCTAGTTTTGCGTCCCTCCTCCGGACCCCCTCCACCCACCCTGCTTGAGGTTTTGGACTTTTGTGGGGGTTTTTTTTTAGGGACGTCTGGAATCCGTCCCTTGAGGGGGGGGTTCTGTCAGGATTCTCATGTTTTGTCACGTTTGTAGTTTTGTATGTCTGGTTATGGGTATTTTCCTCCTTGTATATTGTCTGGTCCTTTTCCCTGTGTTTTTCCTCCCGTCGTTAGTTCCCTGGTGTGTCTAGTTGTCTGATTGTTTTCACCTGTCACTCCTTGTGTGTCTCCTGTGCTCATCAGTGTTGGCCCCACCCCTGATTGTTCCCACCTGTGTCTAGTTTAAATTCCTGTGTTTAAATTCCACTGTCTCCCAGTGTTCAATGTCGGTTCGTCTTGTGATTTGGCTTGTCCTCGGTGAGTGTTCTGTTCTGCCTGTATATATATATATATAGCCTTGAAATAAAGGAATTATTTTCACTTTAATCTGCATTTGGGTCCTACCTGCTTCCTTCGCTCCACCGTAACAGTACTGCAGTGGGTTCAGTCGCAGCAGCGGCCACCGTGGGGGGAATTGGCAGCGCTCTCCAAAGCAACCAAGGGGCTGTGGTCTCAGTTTGAGACTCTAGGACAGGGGTCGGCAACCCGCGGCCCACGGGCCGCATGCGGCCCTTTAAGCCCTCTGCTCTGGCTCCCTTGAGCTTAGACAAAAATAAGAAGGAAATAAATAAAAGTATTTGTAGGACTATTTATATTTTGTTGCATGGTTGAAAATGTTTCGTATGTTGTATTTTGAGGTGATACTGTGACACATAAATAAAACAAAACGGTTTTAATTAGGTCAACTAAAATATGCGTCACATCCTGCTACGGTCCCCGCGCGAGCGCCTTTTCTTGGAGGCGAATAAACTGACCCCCGGCTCGATGAGCGAACTATGGATAAATCAAAGAAAAGTACCGGAGGAACACAGGATTTAATTCTTGAAGGAGTAGGTAGCACTTCTCCGCGCCGTTCCTATGAGCTTGCTTTAAAAGAAGGAACACTCAAAACAACCAGGACGAGGGTTAAACAAAAATCTGTTTTAATCATAAAAGGTAATAATGCAATACAATATAATACATTACCATACAAAGCCATATCATATGCGTAATGTCAGGAGTATGCCTACTCCTGGCCCTTGTTCACCGGCTGCCACGACCTTCCGGTCCGGGCCGCGCGAGAAGAGAGAGAGAACAACAAGTTGAACAAACTCTTAATACCAACATCAACAGGAAGGGGTGGAGTTTCATTTGGGAGGTACCAAAAAACGCTGTCTCACAGGGAATCAGCGCTGGCCAGCAGAGTACCCACAGTTTTCAGTTTGAAGCAAAACACATTCCTATTATGTAGCTTATCACACAATAGTCCATATGTTTTCCCTCTATGAAAGCCACACGTGTTGGGAAGGCCTGCAGGATGTGCATCATTATATCTGGGGAAAATGTCCCTCGCAATTTGCAAAGCCTATCAATGGTTTAACCAAGAAAAACACTCAAAGGGGTAATCTTTTCACTCAAAACAGAACTCACAATTAATTCTGCATCTTCCCTCTTCAAAAATAGCCTAAAAACACCCTTTTGATAAACGGGTAAAAGTCAAAGAAAAAGACTATTGCGCTAATCTACTTTTAAGAAAAAGGGAACATTGTTTCAGGAATCTATAAAAAAAACCTTTATATTTAAGAGGAAAAATGTACTTTTTGTTCCTTCAACTATTAACACACAGGAATGTATAAACCCACACATATATTAGGGATGACATGATGCAATACACCTCCTATATATGGGTGACATCAAAATGAATATACCAAAAATATGCTGCCTCACTTCTTCTGTACAATATCTTACATCAATCTCCACAATTCCCCCTTTTGCACTCTTTTAAAAGAGTGCAACTTGAAACATAACTATTGTCACTCCTCTCCACTGTGTTCATCTCTCAACATTATATTTAGAGCCCTTTAAACATTTGGAAACAGCCCTTCATAGCAATTTCTTATGGCAGAAGGAGAGGGAGACCAAAACATGTCAAAAAACTGCGTCCTTGTCTGCTGAGTCTCCATACTCAACACAAACTTATCTCTGCCCTCATGGTCATGTGCGCGTTCGTGTGTGTTGGAGGAGGGACTCTGTAAGAAAGTCTGAAGGAAGAGGCATATTTTTTCCGCTTGTGTACTTTCAAATTCTAGCGCACTCAAGCTGGTTTCTCCATTCTTACCTACCCTACCTTTAACTCTTTTTAGGGTGCAGCTATATGTTTTATTTATTTCAAAGTGGGCCCATTTTAATAATATATTTTTTTTCCTTCAAATGTGCAGAGGACTCCCCAAGTGCTGTGTTAATTTATTTTAAAGTAGGCCAGTGTATTATTCTTAATTCTCCTTATAAGAGTTCTTTGTTTCTTATTAGAGGTTAACAGTTTTATATCATGTAATAAATAGCCTAATAAATGCAAAAAAACCTGTAGTTTTTGTCTGATATAACAATAAAAAACTATGACATATGTTTTGCGGCTCCAGACAAAGATTTTTTTTGGAAAAAGGAGCAAAGTGGCTCTTTTGGTCAAAAAGGTTGCAGACCCCTGCTCTAGGAGGAGCCAGCAACGGGGGAGAAGAGGTGGCAAGTGGTGGTCCCGAGGGGTCTGCAAGAGGTCGTACTCAAGGCCATGCATGGAACGGCAGGCTCTGGGCACTTTGGCGTCACTAAGACTCTGTTGAAGACTTCTGTCGCCTTCTGTCGCCGCTGTGATCCGTGTATGGCGCGGAAGGGCCCCCCCTGGTCGTTCCCATGCTCCGCTGCAACAGTTTCCCGTGGGGGCCCCGATGGAGAGAGTAGCGGTTGATTGTGGTGGGGCCTCTACCCTTGTCAAACAGGGGTAACCGCTACATTCTCACGGCCATAGACTATTTCACAAAGTGGCCAGATGCTCTCCCTGATCAAGAAGCAGAGACAGTCGCAGATGCCTTGGTGGCCGGCATGTTCAGCCGTTTTGGAGTGGCCGGAGACCCTGCACAGTGACCAGGGGAGACATTTTGAGTCCCGGGTGTTCACCTCCATGTGCTCACAACTGGGCATGCACAAAACACGCACCCTCCCCCTTGCGACAATGTAACGATCACAAGGGAGTCGGAAACAGGCTTCCAGTTATTAGGCTTTAAATAACTCTTCTTCTTTACAGATGATCACAGGTTCAGGAACAGCTTGTGGGTTCAACCTCACACTAACACTAACTCCCACACATACCCATATATATATATCAGTGTCTACGTCACAACTTCTCGCCCTCCCCCGTCTGCTCCCCAACCACAGGCCCGCACCTCAACCAGCATCACTGTGCAGCTCTATGATTGGCAGAGAGACGGGGGATGCCTGAGTGACACCCTCAGCATCCTATACAGGGTCGCTACAATATTATAACATTTAATGTAGTCTTACTTGAAGGCTAACCTACATACGGTGCTTTTCTACAGATTACTTTATTACTGCACTGGTAAAGTAAAATGAGGCCGATTAATAAGATGTGAAGCTTTGTAACTTCGACCCGCATGACTGAATACACAACAAACAATGAAGAAAGAGTTTTATCTGGGCTGCTTCGCTGCCAGCTGCTCCCCCCTGCCCGGGACCCGAAAGTGGCGTATAGCCTGTACTTCAACATCACGAAAGTGCTCGATATATGCTGTATTGAACCATAAACTAACACAAACTAACTGTATCACTATAACATGATGATGATGATGAATGATGATGATGATGATGATGATGATGATGATGATAAAGAATGCATCTAACGTTCCGCTGTTCATTATAATATAAAAACAGAGCATTAAACAAACCAGCTCTTACTTTGAAATCATGGCGGAAATGTTCGTCATCAGCAGGCCATCACGTGGTTTCCGAAAATAACCGAGTGACACGAGTAGATTTTAGCCGAGACCGGCGGGAAAAATATGTCTCAAAATCCGTGTGTGTTAAAAAGACGATCCACGAGCAGAGTTTTGAGATCCGCAAGCGCATTTTTCGTCGACAAATACAAATGGATTCACAAATGCCGGATCGAAAGTTGTAAATGTTAAAAGAGATATTCACATATCTTTTTTTTATTTGTGAAAATATTTAGCGTATTTGCAGATCCGTTTTACATTTGCAAATTTATTTGTGAGTTTTCATATCTTTTAAATGCATTTGTGAATGGTGTTTTATATTTACATATCACATATTTACACACAAATGATTTGTATGTTCACACAAATAATTATGCGACATATCTATGCCCATACAGGTCAAATTGGCTATTTGTGGCAGATTCGGAAAATGTTGGAGCAGTTTTGGAGGTTATTGAAGGTGCTGAATCAATTTCAAAAATTGCAGCCAGTACCCATAAGGAGCCGTACACATGTCGCAATTTTTGCGTGGCTGTGTCTTTAGTTGAAAGCCCAGTGGCGATCTGCTCAAAGTCAAAAAGTCAAAGCCAGCTTTATTGTCAAGAATTCTACATGTTGTACATCCAGAAATCTCTAAATATCATTTCTCGAGGTCCTACAGTGTGACTATATACATCAAACAACGACAACAAAAACAAAAAGGGCCTAGATAACCGGGGTATACAGTTTAAAATGTTAATAATATGTTAAAGTGTTCAGCGGAGATGGCAGAAAAGTGACTGGTGCTGGATGAGGAAGCTGATTTTGTAGTTTCACAGGGACGCTGGATCATTTGGATTTGACAGATTTTGGAAAAGGTTTACTTCAATGAGAAATACTAAATACTAAATACTTGACATTTAGCCTTTATTTGACTTTATATGTAGTATTCGTACCAATAAACAAAGTAAAAATAATATTTGTAACCTATATAAATGTGTTTTCTAAGACTGCAGGCTTCATGTCCGACACAGCGTTGTTCCCCAGGTGGTTCTTCCTCATGATGACTCGACACAGCAGGTATCTCTCATGTTTGAACAATTAGCACAAGTTGCATTAATTTGCGTTAATTATCATTATCGCAAAGGTAAAATGCTTTTTGTGGCCGATTTGGCCAATTTTGCAGTGGTTTTGGGGGTTATTGAAGGTGCTGAATCCATTTCTGACATTTTCAGGGTGAAAATGGGAGTTGGAACCAGAAAGTGGTCATATGTGTACTCCTTGTAGGCTGATTTTGACTAATTTGTGGTCGTTTTACGACCATCATTGGATTGGACAGATTTTGGAATATGTTTACTTCAATGAGAAAATGTAGCTAGATACTTGACCTTTAGCCTTTATTTGACTTTATATGTAGTATTCATACCAAATAAACAAAGTACAAGTGAGACTATGGTTTTGTCTCCTGGTATAAATATGTTTTCTAAGAGACTGCAGGCTTCATGTCCGACACAGCGTTGTTCTCCAGGTGGTTCTTCCTCATGATGACTCGACACAGCAGGTATCTCCTCATGTACTTGCTGAAGTTCTGGTCTCTCAGTCCGTACACGATGGGGCTCACGAAGCGAGGGATAATATGCACGAAGACGTACAAGGCGAAGCGTATGTCAGCGTGTCTTTGCGGCAGTAAAAAGAGCAGCGCCTGTTCGAACATGGGCCGAACGTAGGTCAGCATGCAGAGCAGAAGCTGGAAACCGTGCAGCAAGATGGTGTTTCGGGCCTTCTTTGAATCCCCTTTTGCTCCTTTGGCTGCAAACAGGATCCTGAAGTAGGTGTAGAGCAGCGTGAGCCACACCAGCACCAGACACACGATGTGCGACGCGTCTCTCTTCTTCAAACTGTACGAACTCCTGAACACAAAGTCTCTGGCGCACAACACTTTGGACGTGAAGAAGCTGAGGGGCTCGGTGGCCAGAAGGAGGAAGAAATCAGGCATGATGAGAGAGAGCTGACAAACCAGATGAGACTCATCAGGATGAAGGTGTTTCTCACGGTGCAGATCCTGCAGTGGTGCAGCGGGAGGCAGATAGCGACGTAGCACTCCACCGCCATGCCGGCCAGATTGAGAGGCGTGTTGAAGGTGGCCATGACGGCGAGGATGAGGAGGAGGAGGCAGGAGGAGACGCTGAAGGTGTTCAGGGTGTAGATGATGATGTGCAGCAGCGTGGAGAGAGTCAGCTGCAGCATGTCGTTCATCACCAGGTGGATGAAGAGGATGTAGCGCGGGTTGGAGTAAAAGATCTGCAGGGGAGAGGAAATACGTGTCAGATCAAGGGGCACTGAAAAGGTGCAATGATATTAAGTTTTCACATAGAGAATTAGGAATTATTAGAGTTAGAAATGTGTTGATATAATACATTTAATTAAAGTTAGCTTTTCCGTTGTTCAGTGTGTCTAAATGTCAGACCAAACGTCAGACCAAACGTCAGACCAAACGTCAGACCAAATGTCAGACCAACACCCCAAATATATTCACTTAAATGTGATGTTATTTATATAGCAGCTTTCAGAGTATAGTTACAAACTGCTTTCATATAAAAATACACAGAGAGCAAGTGAACTAGACAGCAGAGTCTAAACATGAAAAAACAGTAAAACACAGAAAATAATAAAGAAAAATACATAAATTAAGAATAAATGAAATATTAAATAAAACACATAAAAGCAAAAGAGATTTTTTAAAAGTGACTTAAAGGAGCTGACAGATTTTGCAGCCCTGATCTGCTCATATATATATTTATATAACCCTCCAATAACCCCCACCAACCAGCCACGCCATAGACACATGCATTACATTAATGAACACTATGATCAATATAAACAACAGCGTCTAAACATTATCCTGCACAGCCCTCCGAATATGTTGCACATTGGTATACAGAGCTAACGCTTTCAATATCTGCACAGCTCTCCACTTTACCTGACAATACTGCTCGTTTATGTTCTTATTAAGTCACGTTAACTGTACATCGTTTTTTGAAATATCTATAATTACAAGTATAATTGTTTAATTTTTGGTTGCTTTTCTTACAACTTCTGTCATTTTTCTGTGTCGTTGTATGTACCAAATACACCACGGGAAATTGCTCGTGTGTGTTAACAGTTAACCTATTCCGCAATAAACCTGTTTCTGATTCTGATAGCCTGCTATTATTATACATTTTTAAACATGAAACGATAAACATGAGTTGCTAGAATCAGGAACAGAAGAGGGATTGTAACGCAGCATGTTTGAAATCACGCGCGCACGCGCGCACGCCACACACCCACACACACACACACACACACACACACACACACACACACACACACACCCACACACACACACACACACACACACACACCTGGTGCTTCCTGAAGGTGTGTATCAGGGTGCCGTTGATGTAGTTTGGCGATGCAGAGAACCGTCACGATCACGTTCTTGTAAACGGCCTCGGCGAAGCTCCGGGAACCCGGAGAGGTGGAGTTCAGAGACGAGACGTTCATGATTATAACGAGACAATCCTTCCTGAAAACAGCATTTATTCA